>NC_133204.1:935000-1155000 GCF_958299795.1 Porites lutea
GCCGCCGCGTGACAACGGTCTATACTTGAAAAGCTTGGCGCTGAATTAATCAGGAACGCCTGTTTCAATTTGGAGCGGCTCATCCGTTCTTTTATCATAGCCCGGCCGGGAATTTCGCCTTTGTAGCGACTTTGGATCGGCTTTGATTCAGACGGCGAACTTTTCATGTACCGAATCTAACGCATAATTATTATAACGTATTTTGTAAGCAGTTTGACATGGAAATGAGCATTTTTTCGCCTTTTGAACTTGGCTCAGTTGCAAATAAGATCGGCGCCTGAATCAATTCAGCGGTCTAAATAACTTGAGTCGTCCTTAATTCGAATTTATAGGTTCGGCTCATGAAAAGTTTGGCGTCTAAACCGGGCCTAACAAGCGGCCCCGGCAACGAGAACGTCAGAACAGCAATAGGGTTATGTTTATCACGTGCTTCATGCATTTTTTTTACATTTCTTTGCCGTTACTGCCCGACTACGACCTGAAAATGTCCCCAGGGGGGGTACTCGGGATTTCAAGTGACGGCAATGATCGAATGGAGCCAGAAGTCAAGACCCAAAAAAATCCCTAGGGCTTCCAGCAAAACCCAAAAAAAATCCCTGGACCAAATCCCGGTTGAAGTCTTGTAAAAGGCGGCCGGGCACTACGGGACAATGCAGACTATTGTATAACACGTGCGATGTCAAGCGACACCATAGTTAACTATTACACAACAGCAAAACACGTATATTTGTACTTTATTCGCAGAACTACGCAGCCAAGGCACCACCGATTCTTTTTTAAAATGCCCTAAAAAAATCCCTACTCAAATCAAGCTACCCAAAAAAATTATTGCCAAATTTTCGTACCCAAAAAAACCCTTCGATCATCCCCGTCACTTGAAATCCCGAGTACCCCCCCTGAGAAAATGCCTAATTTCACGTTTCATGGAGGACGTAAACAAGCGACGACAAAATTTTCTTTCTCTTTCTAGAATTTGAGTGCGGCCCGCAAGAAATCAACTTCAGGCAAATTTGCCTACATCAGACATTTTCAGCGAATTTGAAAGAACGCTAATTCATTTTAAAAGTTACGTTTTCGCTGCCGTCGCCGTCGTTGATGCTAAAACACTCTAAAAGGGGCTAGGACACGTGACAATATAAGCCGATTTCAGCACTTGTCAACTAGTCAAAGAAAATTAAACCCATTAATAACTGCTCAAGCGTAAAGGAGAAAAGGAAAGCCAAAGGGGGGCATAGATGAACTAACATAAAGACGACTGTTTGCCCAGATGTTTTTACTGAGTCTTTTCGGCATTTTTAAAGTGTTGTCGGAACCCGTAGCCAATACAGATCTGAGGCAACCATGACTTAAATGTTTCGTTCGTATCTTATGCAAGATACACCTAAATAAATTTTAAATTAATAACGATTTAGAGGTAGCACATCCACTAAGTGGCCATTCGTCTACTGATTCTTGGTCTCTTGAAATGGAGTACCCGGAGAAAAACCTCTTGGAGCAATACAGTACCTCACTAAGATTGTAATTTATCGTAATTTACATGCTATTCTTGTCTTTGCTGTTTTTTTTTTGGTAATTTGAAGTTAAACTTTATAAATTGTAGTGCCTTTGACCTTGTCTGCCAGGGTTACTCCCCCAAAATACTTTACGGGTCTTATGTACCGGGGTTCGTAAGTGATGTTTCGAGACGTTTTCTGCAACAATGTGTAGTAAAAATTTGAACGTACAAAGCTCAAGTCAAGGTAGGGTGCTCTAAACTAGCTACTAAAAAATTAGCCTTTTCTTGTTTTCTAAACTACAGCTGGCCTGAATTTAAAGAACCGGGCGCCATATCCCTCCCGTGTAGTACTTACCTAGACCCATCACAACTTGGTGGAGGGAACAAAACAACTTAAGGTTATTTCTTACCTTACAACTGTGGACAATGGCTGATACACCACATGGTAAGCAACAGAACAAGGTGGTAAAAATTGATACAGCCATCCAATTCCATGGACGACGAAGCTGAGCTGTTGAATTGGGCTGAAAATACGAAAATAGTGGTGAATAACGAAAGATTAAGCTTTTGGATCGCATAAAAACGTTACTGGTACAAAGAAATTATTGAACTAAACTAAAGAGCTTACTTGCACAGTCACACTCGTGGAAGTTGGCCTTTCTTGTGGGTACGGTTGCATCGGGTAGCCAGGATATCTGGGCTGAACTATGGAATAGAGTTTGTATTCAGTATAATGGCTCGTATTATTTAGATCACACTGTTTCCTCACGATGACTTATTCTTACGTACCTTGAATATCGTTGTGATCGGCCATTGCTTGAATATAAAAAAGCTGAAAGTACAAATTAAGAAATGGTAACGTGAAGCATGGTAAACGTGCAGTGTGCAACCATCGAGTTATGGATGCACGCTTAGGCTGCTAAGCATGAAAGAAGCCCGAGAATTGCACGAGGCGAAAGACTGCCGGTCATTTAGTGTTTTGAAAACCTTGGCCGGTTACCGGCCATATAGCCACAGCATTTTAAGTTTAATCACTTAAAATTGTCTGCTAAGTTAGCTAATATAATGATGTCAAAAAGTAAAAAGTCATCTTACCTGAGAAGAGATCAAGGAGAAATAATATGTAGAGACTTGGAAGAAATTGTTTAAACCTCAATCGCTGCTTTCTCGATACGGATGACTTTTTGAAAAGAGATCTCATCCTCTTATAGCGTTTCTCCGGTGATATCATCAGATTTCTCAATGTCTTTTAAGTAAAATTACTTTACAACTTCCCATACGGATTTTTTGTTCTTGCCAATAATATATAACTGCATAGCGGAATTTTTGTATGGCCGGTAACCTTGAGCGGTCACCGGCCATATATCCACAGCATTTTAAGTTTAATCGCTTAAAATTGTCTGCTAAGTTAGCTAATATAATGATGTCAAAAATTAAAAAGTCATTCTTACCTGAGAAGAGATCAAGGAGAAATAATATGTAAAGACTTGGAAAAATGTTTAAACCTCAAACGCTGCTTTTTCGATATGGATGACTTTTTCAACAGCTATCTCATCCTGGTATAGCGGTTTTCCAGTGACGTCATCAGATTTCTCAATGCCTTTTAAGAAAAATTACTTTACAACTTCCCATACGGATTTTTTGTTCTTGCCAACAATATAACTGCATAGCGGAATTTTTCATCGTCACATTTCATTTATTAGCTAAAAGGTGGAAACTATCCGTTGTGTTGTAGAGGAAAATACACCAAGGCCTCCTGTTACTTCCTTCCAACCATCTTCAAACTCAGTCTAAATAAAACTGGTGTGATTATTTTCCGTTATAGGAAAGTCTACGAAACGTACTTAGTTTATTGTACAGTAAATCACGTTTATTATATACATACTGAGAAATACTCACCAAAAAGCTATGTCGTAAATTTTCGTACGCAAATTAGTTCTAGCCAATCAGAGGAGCGAACGATGGTTTTCACACGTGAAAAAAATGATACGTCCAATCAGAATCGCGAACGATGTTTTTTCACGTGTGAGAAAAATGATACGTCCAATCAGAGGCCACAGAGGTGTGTGAGTTTCGCGCCAAAATTCCCGCCTTTTATTGCAGCTTGCAGCGCCGCTTCGCACACATTCAACAAGAAAAGTTTTCGTCAAAGAGTTTTTCTCGCTAAAAAAGTGAAAAACATTTCGGAAATGGAGTGGAATAGTTTCGTTTGTTTCACTGTCGATAAAGAAAACGGTAGAGAGCCGGCGAAACAACAGCGGAAAGGGAAAAACAGAACGAGACGTAAGCTTTTGTTGTGCTTTTTGTCGGAGCTACTTTGCCTTTCATTTAAGCTTAAGCTTATATTGAAACCGGACATTTTACTTAAATTCACTCATTTTCAATTGTGCATTGACAACAAACAGTGAAGATTACTTATAGTTCTTGGATTACCTCATATCCTTACCGTCATTTATGTTTTTAACAAACGTTTTTACTAAAAAGCTGATACTTCGTTTTCGTTGTCATTTTGCGGCAAGTGTGTAGCGGCAAATAAGCATTTTTGAAAGATTTAAAATGAAAAAGGCCGCCAAAATGATGAATGTCTCCGTATGTATATAATAAACACAATACCACATGGAAAGTGCTTTGTACGGTATTTACGCACTCGTTGTTTTTGTATCAGAAATCTTACTCGTTCGCTGCGCTCACTCGTTCGATTTCTGATACGTCAACAACTCGTGCGTAAATACCGTACGCCAGCACTTTCCATGAAGTATTCTCTATATATTGCGCAGTAAATCCTATTTATCAGTGAGAACGAATACCACGACTACACGTGCTAATGCCAGCGATGGTGTGGTTGTAGTGCAACAGGGTAGTATTCTCGAAATTCACTCTCATATTCACATGCACATAACGATCCAAATTGATGTTAATCACGTTCATGTTGCTCTTGAGACGACTGTAACACCAGGGAGAAAATGGAAAACAAATATTTATCTGTTAACGCTTGGAGTATTATGGGCAATGTGAAAAAGGTGAATCAATGACCTACCAGTTCGGCCCGGTTATTCTTTTTGGTCTTTACTTTAAACAGAAATATTGACTCTAGAAATCCTAACCTGTAAATATGGTGCTACCGAACGGAGTATTATTGCGCATTGAAGCGTTTCTTTTTTATTTTGCTGTAAACAAAAACATATTAAGACCTTCAGCTTGCATGATTGGAGAGATTTCATTTTATTAGTGTTGTTTGCGGGATATTTAATCTTACAAGCCCATCCATCAAAAGAAGAATTCTTTTTAGTGGTTTAGAGTTTAATTGCTCTTATTAGGCGTCGCTTTTAGCCTTGGCTAAATCTAATATTTGCTTGTTTACTCTTAGTATACCTTTGTCTGAGCCCTTAGTTTCGCTGAGTGTTATTTTCATTCTTTACATGAATTAGCAGAATCCCAACTTAGAAAAATGAAGGATACGTGTAAAGGAAATATGGACAAAACACGTACTTTGAAAAGCAGGAACTGGAAGTAATATTAAGAACAGTCCTCTCGGATGTATGAGTCAAAAAGAGGAACATTGTAAGGGCAGCAAACCGACACTTTTGACCGCACAAGTTTCAAAGTAAATTCAAAGATGGACCCGAATTTCAGAATGAAATGTTCATATTTTACATGTATTTAAAATTTTAAAATAGTTTTTTTAGTTGATAATTCACCTGAACCCGTAGTTTAATAAAATTGCTTTATTTTGTTAACGATGAAACTAGTAGATTGCGAGATAAGCCAATTTATACCGATTCAACCAACAAAAAAGATTTCAGGGCAGGTCTAATAAGCCATTAAATATTCAACCAAATGGTAAGGGCTGAGAGTCTTCTTGCCCTTTCGTAATCTCCTGTGTCATATGCATATGCTTTGTCCACCTAGTATAACCAAAACATTAAAAAATGAAGAGATATACCATGCCATGTAAAAACAACTTTTTAAATATTGAAATATTTAATACTAGTGTGCTGAAAAATGAAAAGACTTTAAACGCGTTCTAAACCATAATTTCATGCACCACGTTTCACTCGGACACCATTCAGGAAATCTCAAAACTTTGATTTTTGATTATTTTTAAGTTCAAGACCTCAGCGACGTTGTATTAGGCTTTAATGGTGAAATGCATGAAAAGCCCATAATCCAGAAAGGAGCCTACACTACCAAACTCTCTTTCCAAATCAGGGGGGAAATATCGGTTTAAAAATGTCCTTGGTTAAAAATATTATTTTGAAAGGCGCTGCCACACGTACGTTTGCCAAATGTGAAATGTTGATGAAGTAGATGTTAAATATTAAGCTAATTTGTCTTTTTCTTTCTTCATTTTTGTTTTATTATTTATTGCTGTTACTGCTGGCGGATTTTTTTGTTTGTTACAATGCAGTTTATTTGTTGGAATTTGCTTTGCTTATTACTTACCGTGGTTATTTCATACGATCTTGATCGAAAAATACTTGAATACTCTCACGTAACTGTGGAGGCAGTTGGATGCCAATAGTGTACCTCTATTTCATCCCATCGCTTGATCCCGGATTCACCTCTGACAAATTACAATATAATCATGGTTTCTTAAAATCTTCAGAAACTTTAGTAAGATTTTCTTAATATTTTCGTAAGGTACAATATCATGATTTCTCTTGGCGATATTTTGCCAGAAATAAAAACATGTAAATTAAATGGATTTTTTCCAATGACGTCAAAATGTTTCGTTGGCATCTAGAACCCAGCAGCTCCCGTGCCATAATATTCAAAGGCTT
This sequence comes from Porites lutea, assembly GCF_958299795.1. Taxonomy (NCBI): domain Eukaryota; kingdom Metazoa; phylum Cnidaria; class Anthozoa; order Scleractinia; family Poritidae; genus Porites; species Porites lutea. The sequence continues at coordinate 941,277 of NC_133204.1, forward strand.
TCATCCCCACTTCCCACTACGTTGGATGACCAACAGGTTCAGACGAAACTCTGCAAGTAATGGAACGGAATAATATGTGGGATTAAGCCAAGTAATTTTTTTGGAAGAGATGACATTCGTTTTTTCGGACATGCTCCTCGTTGCAGGAATAAAACAGTATTTTTAGTTGATCTTTAAATGGCGTCCGTGAAAACTCAATAGTTTAAACATTTTTTAAAAACTTGCAGACAAAAAATATAGATTTCTGTTAGAAAACGTTATTTTGGGAGAACGCAAAATGTTTTTGAAAAGCGTTCATAGAAACAACTTTCAGTAAGTAGCCAGGTTTTTTACTCCAGCTCAGCCGGGATTTTTCCTGAAATGGCGAAAGAGGATGACGTTAGCCCTGCGCACATGAACGTCTCGAGGAGACTTTTTGTATCCTCCCCAGGGAAAGTCATGAAGGTTTTATTTGAAGATCTTAATGTTAGATTGATTAAAACCAAAATGAATACGGGTTGGCTACTATCCATAAAAAATAATAAACTTAAAGTTTTGAGTGAAACCCTGATCTGTCGATAGATATTTCACCTAAGAGCCGCAAGCAAACCGCAAGCAAAAATATCAACCAACGTCACGGAATTTAAACCGTTCTCTAGACAGGAGCTTTGAAGAATTATGAATCCTTATGAAATCTCGGAATGTATATTCCGCTGGTACATCTCTTGCCAATGACATCACCGCTGAGATAGCTGACGATTCTGTCCTATGCTGTTTCCAAGGGTTACATATCTGATTCACGACTGTTATGGCTTTACTATATATAATTGTTTAATCAACCTTAACTTATAAAATTACAGCGAAGAAAGTGTAGTATATACGTGCATTATATTTTTGAGGATTCAATTTGCAATGTTCAGTCAGAAATCAACGAAATTAAAAAGCCTAGCGGACAACACTAAACGTAAAACGATTTATCCGAACCTTTAATAGTATATAACTCTAATGCGCGAGATTTCAAATCCGAGTTAAGGTTGTCAGAGTAATAGCTAGCGGTGACAAAGAACCAAATGGACAAACCGTTTAAAGTGAAGATTTATCATGATAAATTATATATATTGTCGTTTACATTCATAATATGAAGGGCTGTCTTCCAGTGGCATCCCATCATATCCGGGTCAACTTTTCTCAACTTCCCAAATATTTGTACTATACCCTGCCATCAGAGTTTGATATTCTAATTGGCTTGGTTAATTCACTTTTGATGCCACCGTGATGCCGCATGGCTGATTATACCAGCTGTGTCTTTAAATAGTGAGAACTCTAATATTCGTAGTAATGGTCTACAATAGACGCGCATTCTTATTAGGCCTCCTAACGGTACCATTGGGAAATCGTACCTGTTAACACTGGAAACGGAAGAGCTTTGGTTGAAGTCTAAAAATGACGAAATAAAGCTATTACTGAGTGCGGTTTATAAGTGAAAAAGGAAGTACAGCCTTATCTCCAGGTGTCTTAGTCATGAACTAATAACAAAATTAGAAGTGCTTTACCCTCAAAGGTTTATGAATTTAAAATTGTTTCCCAAAGATGATCATTTAGACCTGCTGTTCAATGGACGACGGGTGCAAACTAACAGGGTTAGTTTGTTTGCCCTCAGGGGAGTAATCCGAGCAGAGGATTAATAAGTCTTGTAGAGTTAAAACTTGAACACACTTGACAGCGATAACTGCAAACGGTTCTTTACTAAACAATCAGGACTTCACAAAATCTCAAAGACAATTCAGACTGAACTGTACCGTAGACTTAGCGTATCCTTGAGTTTGAACACGCTTGAAAATTTGAAGCTTTTGGAAGCGGTTCAATAGAAAAGAAATGTCAGGTTATCTCCAGTTACATAACGAAACTTTTACTGTAAAGCGACGAAACAAAATAGACTTACATGTAGAGACAACTCTTGTTACAGACTATTCTCACATTGCTCACGTTAGGCGTAATAGTCATCGTAAAAAAAGCGACGCAATCAGTTCCAAGAGACTTTTTATTAGAGAATCAAGAACCCTTTCTAATAACTTCGACCTGCGTTGTCTAACAAGTCCCACAGTTCTTAGCGCAACGACAAGAGGAGCCATCATCATGGATCACTATCCATCAGTCCATGAATTTAAGCAAAAAATATTTCTCTTGGTCATAAGGTCAACTTCATTATTGAGTGTTGAAAAACCTTTTACAAATTGTTATAAAATTGGCAGTTTGTTTGGTTGGAATTTTTATGAGAAAAATCTCGTAGTCTGTCTCAGAAGAAATACTTATACATGCTAGTATCAGATCAGCTTTAGCATGGTCTAAGCTCTGGGGAACTGCGTTCTAAAGGAAGAACTAGTGTCGCTTAACTGAACTTGTTTTCACCTGAAGCTGGTCTAGATTAGAACGGTCGAGATTAGGATAAGTCAAGAATACCGTAGCCTGAGTATCAGGCCTTCCTAAGGGGCTAGGTGAGAGGAGATTTTAGATGCGGGAGGGGGGAGGGGGGAGAAGAGCTCTCTCCCTTTTTCGCTTCCACCTTTCCTCTTTTCCCCCAGAAACTCCTGATACTGAGGATAAGAATACCGGTACATGTTTATCTTATAATGCCATTAATTTGCCAGGCACTGGGAACATTTTTTTGTCTGCGCAAAATGGGAAACGGACCGTGATTGGTGTTTTTGAAGGCTGGGAGGGGGGGTGGGGGGGGGGGGGGGTGAGTAACAAAGATAATGAATTTTTATAGGGCTAGAACCAAAATAATAATAGTAATAAGTTTGTATGCTGTTGATATTATATTGCTATGAGCCCACCAGTCGGTTGGAACCGTAAGGGCCTGGAAACTATATATGACTTGTGTCTAGGACCCGCCATGTTTTTTAGTTCTAGCTCTGACTTTACATACTTGTGAGACCTAGCTGAGTTGTGTTTTATCGCCTGAAGCAGCACTTGTCAACATGATGATAGCGGTTTTTCCTTGGTAACAGAGTCAAACTCGTTCTGGGATACGAGTGAGAACAGGATAACAATATTTTCCACATTGAGATGGCACAATTCCATTTACCGCCAAACCTGGATCTGACCGATGGTAATTTTGCTGGTAGTTTTAGGAAATGCAAGCATCAGTTGGAAGTCTACGTGGAAGCTAAAGTGGAGCTAATAACAAGCCGAAACAGCGACAAATAGCGATCATTTTACATTGTGCGGGCCTGCAAGTTCTCGAAGTCTATGATCATTTCCACTTCGAAGCCGACGATGACAAAAACGATCCAGCGAGGCTGTGTATAAAAGTGGGACGGGGACACCGGGACGCGTGTCCGGGGACTTGGGACTTGAGACTTGGGGACGCGAGACGAGGGACTTGGGGACATCAAATATGGGACGCGGGGACGTGTGGGACGGGGACGCGGGGACGTCAAATACAGGTACGCAGGGAACGCGGGATATGAATAATTATTGCAAAAGTCGGATGCAAATGCGATATCAGTCACTTTCCTCTTGAATATGTTTTGGCGAAGGCAACCCACCCTGCCCTCCTTAGGAATCCTCCAGGCCTTTTTGTTAAGCGAAGACTCGGCGAAGAACCTCTGCATTGAAGAACGTGAAACCGTTGTCCTGGTCTTCTTGCTGATGGAATATTGGAGCCCAAAGCAGGGTAGGGCGGGTTGCGGTCGCCAAGATTTATGTATAATAACAGCATTCGATTCCAAATAAATAAAAAATTAAGTGGCATAAGCGAGCTTCGAACCCCGAAGTGCTAGCTCCAGAATCCATCGCCTGTACCACTAAACTACGGGGGATTCAACTATTGTAGCAATATTTATTTTGTTCTACATATTTTCAGTGGCAAACCTAACAGTAAATGCTTGCTAACAGTACTTAAAGGTTGATTTCCACTGACGCGTTTTTGGCTATGCAGGTTAACGCAAGTAAATTTTAATCACGTAAATAAGATAGAGGTAAGATTGTTGAGATTAAACGTGAAGTTGAGCGAGATTCTACTTTTACCCTTACGTGCGACTTTTCATGCATTGCTTCTATTTTATTTGCGAACGTAAGTTTTACGCACGTACGCATGGAAAAATTACGCGACAGTGGAAATCAACCCTAGCCCTAATAACGAGAGTCAGTGCGCTTACTCCTATTATAAAGAAATATTTTGTAAACAGTAAGGTGTTCAAGGTGGTTTTGGAAGATGGAATCTAATGTTGACCATAAATAACATTTTCACGAAGAACGAGATATCGCATTTACCTCCGACGTTTCCGATAATCATTCACATCCCGTGTACCCTGCCTCCCTGTTTTTGACGTCCCCGCGTCTCCGTCCCACACGTGCCCGCGTCCCATACTTGATGTCCTCAAGTCCCTCGTCTCGCGTCCCCAGGTCCCAAGTCCCCACACACGCGTCCCGGATTCCCCGTCCCCTTGTCCCCGTCCCACTTTTATACACAGCCATCCAGCGAAGGTCCTCGAAAAGGTTGAAGAGTACTCTAACCCGCGAGAAAACGAAGTTCTCTAAAGTTTTCGTTTCTGGAACATGCCATTCCACGAGCCTTTTGATGTGTTCCTAAAAAGCTAACAAGCTCAGTCTAAATGTTGCTAAAACAGCGAGAGCTAATGATTACTGAATCAAGACAAAGACTATCTGCCCAATGTGACGATGTAGCTGTATGACCAAGCAAATTATCAAGAGAGTAGATCATACCAAATCCTTGGGTCTTACCATAGATGCTCAACTCTCTTGGGGTAAACACGTTGAAGAGATTTGCAAGAAAGTCTTCTCAGCTATAGGCGCCCTAAAACGTGTGCGGCCCTTTATATCCAAAGAAACTGCAATTCAAATTTATAATGCTTCAATTATGCCTCATTTTGATTACTGCAGCCCCGTCTGGGACTGTTTGAGTGGTTACTTGAGTGATAAGCTCTAAAAATTACAGAATCGTGCAGCCAGAGTTATTACTAAATCACCCTTTGATACGAGTTCAAACCACCTTCTCTCCACCCTCGACTGGGAGAGGCTATCTTTTCGACGAAAGAAACAAAAAGCCTTAATGATCTATAAAACATTCATGACCTTGCTCCGGAATATCTACAAAGTCTTTTCTCTCAGCATCACTCTGCTTACAACTTAAGAAACTCTGAGGGAAGGCTCACCCTGTCCAAACCAAGCACCAATTACTTGAAACGAAGCTTCTCTTACAGCGGGGCCATGTTATAGAATAACTTGGCCAAAAGCTTAAAAAATGCTGCATCCGTTGAGCATTTTAAGCGAAATATCAAGAAGGTAGCTGATATATCGGTTTCCCTCACGGCAATCACGTAAAGCAGTTGTAATTAGTTTTAGTTTTTAACTTCAGCTTAACCGATGATTTCCCGTGTTTATAAAAAAGGATTTACATACACACATACATGCATACACTCGAAGGAAAATGCCTCCAATCAAATGTAATCTACCAAGCCACTGTAACCACAGCGACGACAACTGAAACTTACGTAGGAATGGCAACAAACTTTAAGGAAGAAATGAAACGGAACTCTCAAAATATATTTGGACTTTACAAGACTCTAAGAAACCTTTCCAGATAAAATGGAAAGTTTTAGAGAAATGTAAACCCTATATCAACATTAGCAAATAATGTAATCTTTGTCTTTATGAAAAGTTCATCATCATTTGTAAAAAAGAGCTTTGTAGCCTAAACAGGCGAAACGAACTAGCGAGTTCATACCCCCACAGAAACAGATATGTACTTCAGAACTCTAGAGTAACGTAACTAAGACACAATTCATCTGTTTCCTAGATACAATCTCTTAACGCATCCGTATAACAACCACCCAAATTTTACTGCCAGCTTTTAATTTTAACGGTCAATCGTTGAAGTTGCCTGACGAGTGTGGTCCTACAATTTCGGACCATACGAAACAGCACTGTCGTAATAAACGATCAATGATTACTCCGGAAGCCTGAACTCCTGTGATTATTAATAGTCAATGCTCTTCAATTAAATGAATTGAGCGTTCTACGAAATACGTGCTACCCAGAATACAAGTATTTACATGCATATATACATACATACAACGTAGCCAGAGCTTCTAAAGGCGACTGAGACAGGGCTTAACTAAGTGCAACAACGATTTTTACAAAGGAATCTTGTTCAATGATGCGTATTCGCGGGCGACAAGAGGAGCCCGCAATCCTAATCTCCAGGTTGTTATTACGCATGCGTCGCATGTATGTAGCCAGCATTCGTTTGGACTTCCATTAAGAATGTATAGAATGCACACAACGCACTTTGATCACGCGCGTTTGGACCTTCTACCACTGATCTGATCACGCGTGTTTCGACCATCTGTCAAGTGAAACTTACGCAAAGTAAAGCGCTGGAGCAAAAGCATTTTGACCTTCGATTGTTATCGCCCGCACTCCGTAACCTCTGGTTATTTCTAGTTCTAGCAGAACCAGGAGCTGTTCTAGTAAATATATACTCGGTGCCGCCTTCTTTATTTACTGCTCATGGTGCCCCGAGGATAGTCTCCCACGCAGTCGCTCTTAGGGGTTCGTCACGCGTTCATCCCTCTGCGTGGTAGGCTACCCCCAGGATGGGTTTGTCGAAAGTTTTTTTCACCGTTGGACTGTAAACCCCTTAAATAGAAGTCAGATGGATTCTCTAGACTTTTTTTCTTAAAAGGTTCGCAGGTACTAAGTTGGAGAATGTCATTGTATGATCTGGAATTAATTCGTCTGGTTTCATTTTTCGGCGCACATCATTTTAGTAAACGCTAATCAATAATCACAAACTGACCAATTTTATGAAGTAAAGCCAAGAGAATAATTTGCCCACTATTCTCGGATAAAGCGGGATTTCGGTTAGTAAAGCAATTAATTATTAACTATTATCTTGTTCTTGTATCGCTTTCACGCGTAAATAGATTATTAATGGGATGAAGATAAGACCAAATATGACCGCAATTAAATTACACAATTTAGCATTTTTTGCGTTTTCCACGGCTCCTTTGTGATCTCCAGCATCGTATGCTCTATCCACCTAGAGAAAAAGAAAGAAAATCATACAATTATAAATTATGTAACCATAAAAAGATCATTCCCGGCACTGCAGACATATCCAGTACCAATTCATGCGAAACGGTCATTCACATTTTAAGGCCCGGTTCAGATGCTGAACTTTACCGAACCTAATAGACCTTTGTCACGCGGCGGCCATTTTGTTCCAGGAAATTAAAAAAAGCAGTGAGAACGAGGCTAGCCGTGCAAATACAAAGCTTTAAGTTAAACGAACTGCCTTTGACCTTGTCTGCCAGGGTTACTCCCCAAAAATACTTTACGGGTGTTATGTGCCGCGGTTCGTAAGTGACGGTTCGAGACGTTTTCTACAACAGTGTGTAGCATAAATTTGAACGTACAAAGCTCAAGTAAAGGTAGGGACTGCTCTAAACTAGCTGCTAAAAAATTAGCCTTTTCTTGTACGCTGATTTGTTTTCTAAAACAACTGCTAGGCCTGAATTTAAAGGCCCATGTTCACCCAAACGGCTTTGCGCGCTTGTGTTGTCAAATGCAGTATTTTGATTGGCTTCCACTTTTAAGGAGCGTTGCGTGACGATACAGAGACAGTATCAAATAGGCCAGTAAGACTTTAATTCTTTTCCAAATGGAGGAAGATATATCGCCGACTTCGTTAAATGGCACCGCAGAAAGCAGTTCAAAATTTAAACTGGTAGTGAATGCGTATGGATGCTTTGTCGAATCCGATGAACACAATGATGAATGAAGGTCACAAAATTGCGAAACGTCTAAGCACCAGGTGAGATTTTCCTGAAGCCCGATTCGACTGTGAAATGTTTTGATTCCTCAATCTATTATTTTGTGTTAATTCTTGGGAAACTTAGGTATGTGTTCTCGAAAGAATAAGCGAGAAGTTGTGTTTGCAAAGCGCCGAATCAGCACTGCGTACAGTCTTGTCGCTGTAATCGCTGTGTTACACTTTCTTTAGGTTTTGCTAAGGATTTGTTTGCTAATAAATAGTTCTCGCTACTTTAGAGCTTTAATCGTGATACGCCAGACGATAAGTTTACGTTGAGGATATCACTCGCTTCATAAATTCAATTAAATAAAGCATTGTTCATGTTAGATTGACTCGCTTGTTTTGCTTTCAACTGCTTTCAACGGGACCTTTTTTTACAATTGAACATTCGATGTAGAAGGAACTCGGAAAACACGCTGTCTGTAGTATTTACAGCCAAGAGCTTCTTTCCCATCTCTCCAGAGATTAAAAAAAACGGATTCACGGAGACGAATGTACTTCGACGACCTCCGTCGACGCGGTCTTCTAACCGTATGTTTCGATGGCGCCGCCATCGAAATGCTGCAGTGAAACAAACACTAACAGAAACAGAAAGGCACACCAAAATATCCAAAAAGATGTAAAGAAAAATACCAAAAGAATCTGTTTAGACTTTCTTTTAAATCAGATTTAGCGAACTGTGGAAGATTAACAAAGATTGACTCTACACGCTGAAGGCAGCGATTTTCAACTCTGCGAAATGTTTTTTTCTGGAGTACAGGGCGCGCGATGCATCTAGGGTGAACATAGGCCTTTAAAGAACCGGGCGCCATATCCCTCCCGTGTAGCACTTAACTAGACCCACCACAACTTGGTGGAGGGAACAAAACAACTTAAGGTTATTTCTTACCTTACTACTGAAGACAATGGCTGATAAACCAGCAGGTAAGCAACAGAACAAGGTGGTAAAAATTGATACAGCCAAGCAATTCTTTGGACGAGGAGGCTGAGCTGTTGAATTGGGCTGAAAATAAGAAAATGGTGGTGAATAAAGAAAGATTAGGCTTTTTGATCGCATAAAAACGTTACTGTCAGGTACAAAGAAATTATTGAATTAAACTTAATGAAGAGCTTACTTGCAAAGTCACACTCGTGGAAGTTGGCCTTTCTTGTGGGTACGGTTGCATCGGGTAGCCAGGATATCTGGGGGGAACTATGGAATAGAGTTTGTATTTAGTATAATGGCTCGTATTAGTTAGATCACACTGTTTCTTCACGATGACTCATTGTGTTATAATATGTATTTATAGCAAAGCAATACTGAACCAGTAGGAAAATCAATATTGAAAAAAAAATGTTTATATCAAGTGCTTAATTTTAATTATCAAGAGTAAATGATATTCTTACGTACCTTGAGTATCTTTCTGATCGGCCATTGCTTGAATATAAAATTGCTGAAAGTACAAATTAAGAAATGGTAAACGTGCAGTGTGCAACCATCGAGTTGTGGATGCACGCGGAAGGTTGCTAAGCTCCAAGGAAGTGGAAGAGAGACTGCCGGTTATTTAGTGTTTGAAAACCTTGACCGGTTACCGGCTATATAGCCACAGCTTTTTAAGTTTAATCACTTAAAATTATCTGCTAAGTTAGCTAATATAATGATGTCAAAAAGTAAAAACTCATTCTTACCTGAGAAGAGATCAAGAAGAAATAATATGCACAGACTTGGAAAAATGTTTAAACCTCAAACGCTGCTTACTCGATACGGATGACTTTTTCAACAGCTATCTCATCCTGTTATAGCGGTTTTCCAGTGACGTCATCAGATTTCTCAATGCCTTTTAAGTAAAATTACTTTACAACTTCCCATACGGATTTTTTGTTCTTACCAATAATACAACTGCATAGCGGAATTTTTCGTTGTCACAGTTCATTTATTAGCTAAAAGGTGGAAACTATCTGTTGTGCTGTAAAGTAAAATCACACCACGGCCTCCTGTTACTTCCTTGCAACCGTCTTCAAACGCAATCTTAATAAAGCTGGTGTGATTATTTTCCGTTACAGGAAAGTCTACACGAACTTAGATTATTGTACAATAAATCACATATATTGCGCAGTAAATCTTATTTATCAGAGGGAACGTCGTCAATACCACGACTACACGTGCTGATGCCAGCGATGGTGGTTTTAGTGCAACAGGGTAGTATTTTGTGTTCCATGCTTTTTCGTGAACCTCGCTTTCAGCATTATATTCACAGCATGTCCATAATAATCCAAATTGATGTTAATCACATTCATGTTTCTCTTAAGACGACTGTAACACCCGGGAGAAATTGGAAAACAAATATTTAGCGGTTAACGCTTGGCGTATTATGGGCAATGTGAAAAAGGTGAATCAATGACCTACCAAGTCAGCCCGATTTTTCTCTGCGGTCTTTACTTTAGACAGAAATATTGACTCTAGAAATCGTAACCTGGAAATTTGGTGCTACCGAACGGATTATTGTGCATAAAAGCGGTTTTTTGATTTTGCTGTAAACAAAAACATATTAAGACCTTCAGCTTGCATGATAGGAGAGTTTTCCGTTCAAGTGTTGTTTGCGGGGTATTTGTTCTTAATCACCCACTCCCTCCATCATAAGGAGGATTCTTTTTGGTGGTTTAGAGTTTAATTGCTCTTATTATAAGTATAAACTGAGGCTTCGCTTTTAGTCTTGGCTAAATCTAATAGTTTTACTTGTTTAAGCTCAGTATACGTTTGTCAAGCCCTAGTTTTGCTGAGTGTTATTTTCATGCTTTACATTTATTAGCAGAGCCCGAACTTAGAAAAATGAAGGATACGTGTTTACTTAAAGATGGACAAAGCACGTACTTTGAAAAGCAGGAACTAAAGTAATATTAAGAAACGGTCCTCTCGGATGTATGAGTCAAAAAGAGGAACATTGTAAGGGCAGCAAACCGTAACTTTTGACCGCACAAGTGAAGTAAATTCAAAGATGGACCCGAAATTCAGAATGTTATGTTTGTATTATGCATGTATTTAATCTTTTAAAATAGCTTTTTAGTTGATAATTCACCTGAACCTGTAGTTTTAATAAAATTGCTTTTTTTTGTTAGCGATGAAACTAGTAGATTGCGAGATAAGCCAATATATACCAAATAATTCCACCAACAAAAATGATGAAACCGCAGGTGAAAGAGGCTATATTCAACCGTCTGGTAGTAGCTGAGAGTCTTCTTGCCCTTTCGTAATCTCCTGCGTCATATGCTTTGTCCACCTAGTGTAGTAAAACATTAAAAGTAGAACAGATATATCATACCAAGTAAAAACAACTTTTCAAATATGAAAATATTTAATACTAAATTTGTGCTGAAAAATTAAAAGACTTTAAACGCATTCTAAACCATAATTTCATGCACCACGTTTCAATCGGACACCATTCAGGAAATTTCAAAACTTTGATTTTTGATTATTTTAAGTTTAAGAACTTAGCGATGCTGTATTAGACTTTAATAGTGAAATGCATGAAAAGCCCATAATTCAGCAAGGAGCATACACTACCAAACTCCGCGGTGGTTTCAATTTTAAACCCCAAATTTTGCCGTCTGTGGATGCCTGAACTTCTGAAGATGAAATTTTAATTAGCATCATGTGCTAAAGACAGTGTTGTGCTTGACTAAAAACATCCCAGGGCAGGTTTGCAAGAGTGACAAGAAAATTCTTCAGTTCCAAATGGAGGAAATATAGGTTTAAAAATGTCCTTGGTTAAAAATATCATTTTTAAAGGTGCTGCTACACGTACGTATGTTGATGAAGTAAATGTTAAATATGCAAATTTGTCGTTTTCTTTCTTCATTTTTGTTGTTTTTTTAATTCATTTCTGTTACTGCTGGCGGATGTCTTTTTGTTTGTTACAATGCAGTTTGTTGGAATTTTAACTCACAGTTGTTATTTCATACGATCTTGATCGAAAAATACTTGAATACTCCCACGTAATAACTGTGGGGGGAAGTTAGATGCCAATACCTCCATTTTATCCCATCAATTAATTGGCATCTAGAACGCCAGCAGCAGCCAGCATATTCAAAGGCTTTAATCCCCACTCCCCACCCCGTTGGATGACCAACGGGTTCAGACGAAACTCTGCAAGCGACGGAACGTGCGCCTACCTTATACTTTAAGCATGCATGATGGGAGTAAGATGCTGATTGGACTTTTTAAAAATATATATAAAATCAAGATGCTATATTTAACAGTGTTCATACCATGCAACTAAAGACCATGGCGACTACACTGATAGGAAAACAACAGAATAGTAAGGTAACGCTGGTTAAATGCTCGTAATTCTGGGGACGAGGAGGTTGTATCTGGACAGGCTGGTAAAATAAAAAGAAGACAATAAAAAAAACAGGTCGAGAGTTGAATATCAGGAAGGTTGGCAATTTTCATGCTCAGGGTCGGGTTGTTCAAAGCTGGGTTAAGATAACCCAGGGCTAATTTGAATTCAGATTTGAACGCTTAAAATTAAAGTAAATTCAGTTTAATTCCTTTTTTTTCGACAAGTTGATGTTTGGATGCTTTTAAAAAAAACAGAGACAATTACCCGAGAAAATGCATTTCAACAAAAGAAAAAGAAACCCGGGATAAAATTAAACCTGGCGGTTAAGCGCTAATCAGCCTTCAAACAACTGGGCCCAGTGGGTCATCGAGAGCCGGTTGGTGCTAACCTGCGTTTCTTTTTCTTTTATCAAAAAGTACTCCCGCGGATAATTTTCTCTATTCTTTTTAGGGTATCCAGTTATCAAATTGTAGGCAAAGAGAATTAAACTCAATTTGTTTTTTAAGCTCTTATATATCAAATGTCAAATTTTAAACTTACCCTGGATTATCTGAACCCAGATTCGAACAACCCGACCCAGGTGGTGATAAATATCTGATAAATTTGTGATTTATTCATTTAAAAACCATATCTCAATTTGTGATTGGTTTAATCCATCATTAAATTAAAAGCTGACAAAATTTGAAAGTTTATAATAATGTCATGTGTTCCAAGCTAAAAAAATAAACGACTGGAGTCACACACCTGAGAAGCAGTGTAGAGTTAGAGAGCGTGAAACTGGCTAAAAGATGTCACTAAGCCATGAAGAATTAAGTAATTAGGAAATTACGGAATTTATTACCATTTGGTCTAAATACTCACTTGCAAAGCTTCATCAATGGCATGTTGCTGTCCTTGGGCTGGTGAGTATGTTTGCAGTTGATATACCAGCTGTCCAAAGTCTGGATTTCTGGAAGGAGCTATGTATTCATAACTTTTCTCTTTAGTATCTTCTATACTTTTTAAAAGCAGGGTATAGATTTCATTACCCTATATCTGATGCCCAGGCCAAATGAAAATTAAGGGAGAAGTCTTTAAGAATGCTCTCTTGACAAATTTAGGTTCTGAAAGCTATTGTGGATTCAGTTTGCTTTCATTTTAAACTTTTTTCTCTATTCAAATTTGACTGAAGGCACTGGGAGACTTTTATACCACCCATTAAATGAGATAGAGTGCATTTCTTTTTTTGTGATCTTGGATTCGTACTGCGTCAATCAATAGCAAAGTTACACAGTCTGAGAAATCTGAGTATTTGTTTTACCGAGCTTAATCCCGACAATGCTATACTTGTTCCCAGACCCTTCATATTTTTCATTTACAGTGTTAAAGGCCAATGACCTGTCCCTCCCTTACTCCAATCCGTTATCTTCATCAAATGTCGGAAAATCTTTACAATTTTGTCAGAGTTTCGCTAGATTTTTAGATGTTTAACATATTATTGTAACAGATTCAGCCAAGATCTTTGTTAACACAACTCCGCTAACTTGTTGATGGTTTTTAAATTTGGTACATTAGATATGAGCTTAAAGGTACCTTGGGCAATGTTTTCCCTTGAGCTCATAATTGTTAATTGCTGACGCTGAAAGAAGATTTTAAAAACAAGAAGGAATGAGTTGAGGTAAATGACTAAATGTTCTGTTACGAATTTTAGATTTGCCCAAGTGGATCAGCTTCTGATATTAGTGGACACTAGCAATTCTACATCATAAGTTTTACCTCATTCTCTCTTGGTTTTGAAAAATGGATTACCCTTCGACGCGAAGATGTGATGTAATTATGTTTCTTAACAACGAAACACTAAGCTAATTACATTTGACGGATATACAAAACAAGAGAATGTAATGAAGAGAAAGGTAAAGGCAAAGAGGCAAAAGCTAACTGAAAATAAATTTAAGCCTATGCTTACCTGAGAACGACTTTAAAGATCACTGGTATTAAGACTAGAATTCTCTGAAGCAGATTTAACAATCTCAATCATTTTTAGTTCTATTATCGTAATTGATTTTCACTGACTGAATCATACGAAAAGTGATTGACTAGCTGATAGTTTGTTTCAACTCAAATGTTTATTATTTTAAATAAGTATTTCATAATGGTATAACTAAAGTTCGTAAATGCTGAAGGAGTTTTAGTAGCTTTTTTTAATGATCTCATAAATATAATGCAATCTTTTCTTGTTAATGCTGGAACCCCGAAACCAGAAAATACTTGTTAATGAAACGTTGAATGAATGGGATGTGGAGCATTTATAGTCAAACAGTGATGACCCCGGGATTTTCTTTTTCCTTCCTCTTTTTGGGCTTCAGCATGAGTAATCACAAATGAAAAACTAGCATGGTATGTCTTTTGTCACAAATTCTCTTTTGTAAAGTGCGTTAAAAAGGAAGTGAAAACATTTGATGTACATCATACATGTTTTTAATAACTTCCATAAATGGCAGCGAAGGCGCATGAATGCAAAAATCGAAACAGAAAACGACAATTGGTGACAGTCTTGATCAGCAATGTCAGCCAACGTCAGAGGCGTTCGAAAGCCTCTCTCTTGACTTTGTACACTTCAATTATTGTCTAGCTTTACAGTTATTTTGGGTGTCCAACTACTCTTTTTTTATTAATAATTATATTTCTTGAGTAGAAAGTTCACAGGTACTAAGTTGGAGAATTTCATTGTATGATCTGGAATTCATTAGTCTGGTTTCGTTTTTCTCCGCACATCATTTTATTAAACACTTATCAATAATTACAAACTGACGAATTTTATGAAGTAAAGCCAAGAGAATAATTTGCCCATTATTCTCGGATTGTAAAGCGGAATTTGCGGTAGTAACTCAATTAATTAAAAACTATTATCTTGTTCTTGTATCGCTTTCACACGCAAATAGACTATTAATGGGATGAAGATAAGACCAGATATGACCGAAAGTAAATTAAGCGATTTAGCAGTTTTTGCGTTTTTCTCCGCTTCTTCGTGATTTCCAGCATTGTATGCTCTATCCACCTAGAGAAAAAGAAAGAAAATCATACGAGCATAAATTATGTAATCATAAAAACATCATTCCCGGCACTGCAGACATTTCCAGTACCAGTTCATGTGAAACGGTCATTCACAGTTTAAGGCCCGGTTCAGATGCTGAACTTTACCGAACCTAATAGACCTTTGTCACGCCGTGGTCATTTTGTCCCAGGAGATTAAAAAAACATTGTTTTTGCGGTCAGCATTAGATCCCATCGGCCGTAGCCTCTTTCTCCCTTACTTCACGAAGTTTATACAAGGTAGAACTGTTTTCTGCTTTTATACAGCTCTTTCGAGAAAGGTTGTCGGAAAAAATGTGCACGCGACAATCCCGAAAGGTAATATGGGATACGATCAATTCACTCAGTTCCTGACACTGTAGCTGTCAAAACTACTTTTGTCACTTTCCTTTAGCACTCGCAAACATACGTCTATAAGTCTCTCGTGCCATTCTCTCAAATGTCTTTGCAGAACAAAGATAACTATAGATATTTTACCTACTACTGTATATAGTTTTTACCTTTTATATTCTCCCCTAATTGGTGTCCCCAAATTAGTAAGGGATTCTTTTTTTCCCTGGCTAGACGGCTTTTGACACTTTAATAAAGTTTCTATCTATCTATCTATCTATCTATCTATCTATCTATCTATCTATCTATCTATCTATCTATCTATCTATCTATCTATCAAAACCACCGACAATACCTTTCAGGATTGTCGCGTGTACTTTTTCTGACAACCTTTCTCAAAATAGCTGTATATATCACACTCGGGTGATATTTCAAGTAGGAAATGTTCATGAAAGTGCAAGTCTATTCAATTTTAAAGAAAGAAAATTGTTGGGAATAGCAATATACCGAGTATACCATGCTAACCACTAGACCACTGAGGATTTGATGGATGGAAGGGAAATAATTTAATTACGTATAGCATCAACCCCAAACCAAAAAAGAACTTAGCAAGTTGCGAAACAGTGCTTAACCCTAATCAGAAAAGGCAGTGCTTAACCCTATTCAGAAAAGGCGGTGCTTAAACCTAATCAGAAAAGGCAGTGCGTCACCCTAATCAGAAAAGGCAGTGCTTCACCCTAATCGGTAAAGGCAGTGCTTAACTACTACTACCACTTTAAGGAAAACTATGTTGTGTAAATTTCATGAGGTGTCCGAAGGGGCTAAGGTCGAAAGGATCTAATGTTAACCTGTTTTTGCACGGCTAGCCTCGCATTGAGAACGAGGAAAGCCGTGCAAATACAAAGCTCTTTTAATCTCTTGGGATGACCGCCGCGTGACAAGAGTCTATCCGTGGAAAGTGCGGCGCTGAATTAATTAGGAACGCCTGTTTCAATTTGGAACGGCGCAGCCGTTCTTTTCGCATAGCCTAGACTACGAGTAGTCCCCCATTTTTCCTTAGGGATAGTAGAGCGAGCGAAACGAGAGCGCGCGTGAAAATCACCCCACGCGAGAAAAGGCGACACGTGGAGGGGAGAGAGAACGATTTTCGGGAACGGCTTTGATTCAGAGGCCGAACTTTTCATGTACCGAACCTAATGCATAAATTATTATAACGTATTTTGTTAGCAGTTTGACCTGGAAATTAGCATTTTTCGCCTTTTGAACTTAGCTCAACTGCAAAGGCGCCTGAATCAATTCAGCCAGTCTAAACAATTTGAGTCGGCCTTTATTCGAATTTATAGGTTCGGCTCATGAAAAGTCTGGCGTCTGAACCGGGCCAGCTAATAGGCGCCGGCAACGAGGACGTTGGAACAGAAATAGGTTTATGTCTATCATGTGCTTCACGCTTTTTTGCACATTTCTTTGCCGTTGCTGCCCGACTACGACGTGAAAATGCCTAATTTCACGTTTCATGGAGGACGCAAACAAGTTACGACAGAATTTTCTTTCTCTTTCTAAAATTTGAGTGCGGCCCCCAGGAAATCAACTCCAGGCAAATTTGCCTACATCAGATATTTTCAGCGAATTTGAAAGGACGCTAATTCGTTTTAAAAGTTACGTTTTTTGCAGTCGTCGCCGTCGTCGATGCTAAAACGCTCTAATAGGGGCTAGGTCACGTGGCAATATCTGGTAATTTCAGCGCTTGTCAACTAGTCAAAGAAAATTTATCCCAAATAATTGTGCAAGCGTAAACGAGAATAGGAAAGCCAAAAGGGGCATAGGTGAACTAGCATAATAACGACTGTTTCCCCAGCATTTTTACTGAGTTTTTTCGGCTTTTTTAAAGTGTTGTCAGAACCCGTAGCCAATATAGATCTGAGGCAACCATGACTTAAATTTTTCGTTCGTATCTTATGCAATATACACCTAAAAAAAAATAATTAATAACGATTTAGAGGTAGCACATCCACCAAGCAGCCATTCGTCTACCTGATTCTTCGGTCAACTGAAATGGAGTACCCAGAGAAAAACCTTTCGGAGCAAGGGAGAGAACCAACAAATACAGTACCTCAGTAAGATTTTTCTGCTATTACTTGTTTTTGCTGGTTTGTTTTGGTAAGTTAAACTTCATAAATTGTAGCTAAGTTAAACGAACCGTCTTTGACCTTGTCTGCCAGGGTTACTCCCCTAAAATACTTTACGGGTGTTATGTGCCGCGGTTCGTAAGTGACGGCTCGAGACGTTTTCTGCAACAATGTGTAGTATAATTTTGAACGTACAAAGCTCAAGTAAAGGTAGGGTCTGCTCTAAACTAGCTATATACTAAAAAATTAGCCTTTTCTTGTACGCTGATTTGTTTTCTAAAACAACTGCTAGGCTTGAATTTAAAGGCCAATGTTCACCCAAACGGCTTTGCGCGCTTGTGTTTTTGTTTTGTAACGATTTTTTTGTCAAGGATGTAGTGTTTTGATTGGCTTCCACTTTTGAGGAGCGTTGCGTGACGATACTACGCGAAATTTTTTTTTTTTTCTGGAGTGCAGGGCGCGCAATGCATTTAGGGTGAACATGGGCCTTTAATGAACAGGGCGCCAAATCCCTCCCGTGTAGCACTTACCTAGACCCATCACAACTTGGTGGAGGGAACAAAACAACTTAAGGTTATTTCTTACCTTACGACTGTAGACAATTGCTGATACACCACATGGTAAGCAACAGAACAAGGTGGTAAAAATTGATACAGCCAGCCAATTCCATGGACGAGGAGGCTAAGCTGTTGAATTGGGCTGAAAATACGAAAATAGTGGTGAGTAAAGAAAGATTAGGCATTTTGATTGTATAAAAACGTTGCTGTTAGGTACAAAGAAATTATTGAATTTAACTTAATGAAGAGCTTACTTGCAAAGTCACACTCGTGGAAGTTGGCCTTTCTTGTGGGTACGGTTGTATCGGGTAGCCGGGATATCTGGGGGGAACTATGGAATAGCGTTTGTATTTAGTATCATGGCTCGTACGCTGACTCTTCACGATGATTGTGTTATAATATGTATTTATAGCAAAGCAATACTGAGCCAGGAGGAAAATCAGTATTGAAAAAAAATGTTTATATCAAGTGCTTAATTTTAATTATCAAGGGTAAATGATATTCTTACGTACCTTGAGTATCGTTGTGATCGGCCATTGCTTGAATATAAAATTGCTGAAAGTACAAAGAAATGGAAAACGTGCCGTGTGCAACCATCGAGTTATGGATGCACGCGGGAGGTTGCTAAGCTCGAAAGAACGTAAACGTTTGAGAATCGCTTGACTTTTCTGAATCGACAAAAGATAGTTTAGATTAGCTGGTTTTTTCCATTTGTGAAATTTACAGAAAAGACAGGACTGCCGGTCATTTAGTGTTTTGAAAACCTTGACCGGTTACCGGCTATATAGCCACAGCTTTTTAAGTTTAATCACTTAAAATTATCTGCTAAGTTAGCTAATATGATGATGTCAAAAGTAAAAACTCATTCTTACCTGAGAAGAGATCAAGAAGAAATAATATGCACAGACTTGCAAAAAAAGTTTAAACCTCAAACCCTGCTTACTCGATATGGATGACTTTTTCAACAGCTATCTCATCCTGTTATAGCGGTTTTCCAGTGACGTCATCAGATTTCTCAATGCCTTTTAAGTAAAATTACTTTACAACTTTGCATACGTATTTTTTGTTCTTACCAATAATATAACTGCATAGCGGAATTTTTCATTGTCACAGTTCATTTATTAGCTAAAAGGTGGAAACTATCTGTTGTGTTGTAAAGTAAAATCACACCACGGCTTCCTGTTACTTCCTTGCAACCATATTCAAACGCAATCTAAATAAAGCTGGTGTGATTATTTTCCTTTACAGGAAAGTCTACACGAACTTAGATTATTGTACAATAAATCACATATATTGCGGAGTAAATCTTATTTATCAGAGAGAACGAATACCACGACTACACGAGCTGATGCCAGCGATGGTGGTTGTAGTGCAACAGGGTAGTATTTTGTGTTCCATGCTTTTTCGTGAACCTCGCTTTCAGCATTATATTCACAGCATGTCCATAATAATCCAAATTGATGTTAATCACGTTCATGTTTCTCTTAAGACGACTGTAACACCCGGGAGAAATTGGAAAACAAATATTTAGCGCTTAACGCTTGGCGTATTATGGGCAATGTGAAAAAGATGAATCAATGACCTACCAAGTCAGCCCGATTTTTCTCTGCGGTCTTTACTTTAGACAGAAATATTGACTCTAGAAATCGTAACCTGGAAATTTGGTGCTACCGAACGGAGTATTGCGCATTAAAGCGGTTTTTTGATTTTGCTGTAAACAAAACATATTAAGACCTTCAGCTTGCATGATTGGAGAGTTTTCATTTCAAGTGTTGTTTGTGGGGTATTTGTTCTTAATCACCCACTCCCTCCATCATAAGGAGGATTCTTTGTAGTGGTTTAGAGTTTAATTGCTCTTATTATAAGTATAAACTGAGGCTTCGCTTTTAGTCTTGGCTAAATCTAATAATTTTACTTGTTTAATCTTAGTATACGTTTGTCAAGCCCTAGTGTTGCTGAGTGTTATTTTCTTGCCTTACATTAGCAGAGCCCGAACCCGATGCGTGCAAGTTACTTAAAGATGGACAAAGCACGTACTTTGAAAAGCAGGAACTGAAGTAATATTAAGAACGGCCCTCTCGGATGTATGAGTCAAAAAGAGGAACATTGTAAGGGCAGCAAACCGTAACTTTTGACCGCACAAGTGAAGTAAACTCAAAGATGGACCCGAAATTCAGAATGTTATGTTTGTACTATACATGTATTTAAAATTTTAAAATAGATTTTTAGTTGATAATTCACCTGAACGTGTAGTTTTAATAAAATTGCTTTTTTTGTTAGCGATGAAACTCGTAGATTGCGAGATAAGCCAATATATACCAAATAATTCCACCAACAAAAATGATTAAACCGCAGGTGAAAGAAGCTATATTCAACCGTCTGGTAATGGCTGAGAGTCTTCTTGCCCTTTCGTAATCTCCTGCGTCATATGCTTTGTCCACCTGGTATAGTAAAACATTAAAAGTAGATCAGATATATCATGCCATGTAAAAACAACTTTTCAAAAATTTAAATATTTAATACTAAATTTGTGCTGAAAAATTAAAAGACTTTAAACGCATTCTAAACCATAATTTCATGCACCACGTTTCAATCGGACACCATTCAGGAAATCTCAAAACTTTGATTTTTGATTATTTTAAGTTTAAGAACTTAGCGATGCTGTATTAGACTTTAATAGTGAAATGCATGAAAAGCCCATAATTCAGCAAGGAGATACACTACCAAACTCCGCGGTAGTTTCAATTTTAAACCCCAAATTTTGCCTTCTGTGGATGCCTGAACTTCGAAAGATGAAATTTTAATGTGCTAAAGACAGTGTTGTCCTTGACTAAAAACATCCCAGGGCAGGTTTGCAAGAGTGACCAGAAAATTCTTCAGTTCCAAGTGGAGGAAATATAGGTTTAAAAATGTCCTTGGTTAAAAATATCATTTTGAAAGGTGCTGCTACACGTACGTATGTTGATGAAGTAAATGTTAAAGATGCAAATTTGTTGTTTTCTTTCTTCATTTTTTTTTTTTAATTTATACTGCTGGCGGATGTCTTTTTGTTTGTTACAATGTAGTTTGTTGGAATTTGCTTTGCTTAACTTACAGTTGTTATTTCATACGATCTTGATCGAAAAATACTTGAATACTCCCACGTAATAACTGTTGGGGGAAGTTAGATGCCAATACCTCCATTTTATCCCATCAATTTTGACCCCGGTTTCAGTCTGACAAATTACAATTAATTATGGTTTCTTAAAATCTTCAGACACGTTGGTCAAATTTTCTTAATATTTTCGTAAGGTATAACTCCGATACCATGATTCCCAAGGCAATATTTTGCCAAAAAAAAACACATATAAAAGTGCTTTTTTCCAATGACGTCAAAATGTTTATTAATTGGCATCTAGAACGCCAGCAGCAGCCAGCATATTCAAAGGCTTTAATCCCCACTCCCCACCCCGTTGGATGACCAACGGGTTCAGACGAAACTCTGCAAGCGACGGAACGTGCGCCTACCTTATACTTTAAGCATGCATGATGGGAGTAAGATGCTGATTGGACTTTTTAAAAAAATATATAAAATCAAGATGCTATATTTAACAGTGTTCATACCAAGCAACTAAAGACCATGGCGACTACACTGATAGGAAAACAACAGAATAGTAAGGTAACGATGGTTAAATGCTCGTAATTCTGGGGACGAGGAGGTTGTATCTGGACAGGCTGGTAAAATAAAAAGAAGAAAATAAAAAAAAAACAGGTCGAGAGTTGAATATCAGGAAGGTTGGCAATTTTCATGCTCAGGGTCGGGTTGTCTAAAGCTGGGTTAAGATAACCCACGGCTAATTTGAATTCAGATTTGAACGCTTAAAATTAAAGTAAATTCAGTTTAATTCCTTTTTTTTTTAACTGGGCCCAGTGGGCCCAGTGAATAGAGAGCCGGTTAGTGCTAACCTGCGTTTCTTTTATCAAAAAGTACTTCCGCGGATAATTTTCCCTATTCTTTTTAGAGTATCCAGTTATCAAATTGTAGGCAAAGAGAATTAAACTCAATTTGTTTTTTAAGCTCTTATATATCAAAGTTCAAATTTTAAACTTACCCTGGATTATCTTCGAACAACCCGGCCCAGGTGGTGATAAATATCTGATAAATTTGTGATTTATTCATTTAAAAACCATTTCTCAATTTGTGATTGGTTTAATCCATCATTTAATAAAAAGCTGACAAACTTTGAAAGTTTATAATAATGTCATGTGTTCCAAGCTAAAAAAATATTATATAATACACGACTGGAGTCACACACCTGAGAAGCAGTGTAGAGTTAGAGATCTTAAAACTGGCTAAGAGATGTCACTAAGCCATGAAGAATTAAGTAATTAGGAAATTACGGAATTTATTACCATTTGGTCTAAATACTCACTTGCAAAGCTTCATCAATGGCATGTTGCTGTCCTTGGGCTGGTGAGTATGTTTGCAGTTGATATACCAGCTGTCCAAAGTCTGGATTTCTGGAAGGAGCTATGTATTCATAACTTTTCTCTTTAGTATCTTCTATACTTTTTAAAAGCAGGGTATAGATTTCATTACCCAATATCTGATGCCCAGGCCAAATGAAAATTAAGGGAGAAGTCTTTAAGAATGCTCTCTTGACAAATTTACTGGTTTTTCTGAAAGCTATTGTGGATTCAGTTTGCTTTCATTTTAAACTTTTTTCTCTATTCAAATTTGACTGAAGGCACTGGGAGACTTTTGTACCACCCATTAAATGAGATAGAGTGCATTTCTTTTTTTATGATCTTGGATTCGTACTGCGTCAATCAATAGCAAAGTTACACAATCTGAGAAATCTGAGTATTTGTTTTACCGAGCTTAATCCCGACAATGCTATACTTGTTCCCAGACCCTTCATATTTTTCATTTACAGTGTTAAAGGCCAATGACCTGTCCCTCCCTTACTCCAATCCGTTATCTTCAAATGTTGGGAAATCACTACAATTTTGTGAAAGTTCCACTAGATTTATAGAAGTTTAACATATGTAATAGGTTCAGCCAAGATCTTTGTTAACACAACTCCGCTAACTTGTTGATGGTTTTTAAATTTGGCACATTAGATATGAGCCTGAAGGTACCTTGGGCAATGTTTTCCCTTGAGCTCATAATTGTTAATTGCTGTAGCTGAAAGAAGATTTTAAAAAACAAGAAGGAATGAGTTGAGTTAAATCACTTGTTCTGTTACGAATTTTAGATTTGCCCAAGTGGACCGGCTTCTGATATTAGTGGACACTAGCAATTCTACATCATAAGTTTTGAAAAATGCATTACCCTTCGACACGAAGATGTGATGTAATTATGTTTCTTAACAACGAAAATAAAATTTTTCGAAACTAAAACTCAACACTAAGCTAATTACATTTGACGGATATACAAAACTGAAGAATGTAATCAAGAGAAAGGTAAAGGCAAAGAGGCAAAAGCTGACTGAAAATAAATATAAGTCTATGCTTACCTGAGAACGGCTTTAAAGATCACTGGTATTAAAGACTAGAATTCTCTGAAGCAGATTTAACAATATGAATCATTTTTAGTTCTATTATCGTAATTGATTTTCACTGACTGAATCATACGAAAAGTGATTGGCTAGCTGATAGCTTGTTTCAACTCAAATGTTTATTATTTTAAATAAGTATTTCACAATGGTATAACTAAAGTTCGTAAATGGTGAAAGAGTTTTAGTAGCTTTTTTAAATGATCTCATAAATAAAATGCAATCTTTTCTTGTTAATGCTGGAACCCCGAAACCAGAAAATACTTGTTAATGAAACGTTGAATGAATGGGATGTGGAGCATTTATAGTCAAACAGTGATGACTCCGGGATTTTCTTTTTCCTTCCTCTTTTTGGGCTTCAGCATGAGTAATCACAAATGAAAAACCAGCATGGTATGTCTTTTGTCACAAATTCTCTTTTGTAAAGTGCGTTAAAAAGGAAGTGAAAACATTTGATGTACATCATACATGTTTTTAATAACTTCCATTAATGGCAGCGAAGGTGCATGAATGCAAAAATCGAAACAGAAAACGACAATTGGTGACAGTCTTGATCAGCAATGTCAGCAAATGTCAGAGGCGTTCGAAGGCCTCTCTCCTAACTTTGTCAGTTCAATTATTATGATTAATGATGGTCACCCAGCTTGTCTAGCTTTACAGTTATTTTGGGTGTCCAACTACTCTCTTTTTATTAATAATAATAATTCTTGAGTATTCTTTTTGTTTCTTACAATAGAAAATGAACGTCTTTATTGCAACCTCGTTATTGTTGTTAATGGCTTACATAAACATGATTTAAATGAGGTTAAACTAAACTCTACATGAAAAAGAAACTGCCGCCGGTCTGTGAAACTAACACAAATAATTGAAATAACAAAGTGAATGTTCAATAATAATAATAATAATCGATGAATTTAGTCATTCAAAATATTTCCCCGATTCTGATTGGCTAAGAGCACACGCATAATTCACCATAACCAGCAACTGATGACCAGATTTGGAAGAATTTTGCGATTAATCAGCCGATGACGTCAAAAGTCCAGCTTTCTTACAGGCTAATGCACCGTTAACCGAGAAGACCTGGGGACGAGGCTAAGTTGTTTTGGTTGTGACAACAAAAATGGAAGACATTTCACTCGTTTCAAGAGTAAGACCTGGGCGAAATAATAGCTAACAACATGGCAAGAAAAGCAAGAAGACCACTCAAAGAGTGACATCTGCTATTTGGAGAATATTTGCGGATCTGAACAACCCTAAACGTGCACTATCGAAGATCAACGTGACATCGATGGAGGTAAGCATTTTTTTAGCTATTTTTTTAAACTAGGAATTATTTTGAATGAATAATAGTACAATTATTGAATTGGGCTTTCTTATCATATGAAGAATTGTGGAGATCGAGGAGGGTGTTACTCAGCCTCATTCATTAATTGTTAAATAATTCATTCAGATATATTATAAAATTGATCAAATGCACATCACATCAAAGATTTAAACGTAGGCAAGTGAGGAATGTCGCGAAGATCGCGCTGTAAAACATTTCATAACTTGGGCGCTGAGTGAGCCACCTGAAAGGACCCATATATCACCTAGTGTAACCTTGGTTCTAATTGTTGGCGACACTAGCAAAATCCCACCAGACTATCTGAGATTATATGCGCCTGCGGATTTCAGAGAAACTAGGTCCTGAACATAATTATGTATGGCTATGCTATGAACAGCCTTGAATGCACATTGCAAAATCTTGAAATGAATGCGCTGCTTTAACAGAACCCAATGTAGCTTATACATCAATGGTGTCATGATGAACGTGGGGCGTAACCCACAAACCTTGCTGTAGTGTTTAAGGTGGCTCGACTGGATTTTTTGGGGTTGATACCTCCCAAGTTTGAGCATTAACTACGTCGGCATGAGTAAAGATATGGAAAAAAGGTTACCACAACTGTATTATATGAAGATGAAAATTTCTTATGATCTGGGTTTTATTGCAATCGGAGTCGCCATGGCAACGTAATGACGCCATTACGTTTTTCATTTATCTTTGTGTTTCTCTGTACCAGGAGTTTTTTGGAGAAATCGCTTAAGGGAGTATGTACCTGCCATAATCGCCTCCATTATGGCAAAGTTTGAAGAAATTCTATGAGAGCGTTTTCGAGATATTTTGAAATGCAGTTTTAAGAATCATCAACGCAGTGAAATAGCATGCTAGCCGCACAATTCGCTAATATTTTAAGAAAATGATAAGCTTTGGGAACGCGGCTTCATCTCATAGTGGATTGATTCCATTGAAAACTGCATGCAAAAAAAGAGGGGAATTGCTCTGGGCGATCGCGAGTAAGAAGAATTTTATTAACTTGCATTCAGCTGTTTTTGATACAGTTTTTGGAGGTAATTTGGTCCATGCCTACAAATTTCGCATTTTTCCAAAAACCGCTCGATAAATTTTTTTATAAATTCGACAATCCCGAGATCAATCGTCAAGAAATATTCCCTGCAAGTTTCAAGAACATTGAAAACAGGGAAGGCTTTTAAATAGGGACTCAAACATAACCAATTTTCTCCCCAGATTTTGTGTTTACAAGTGAGCGTCCTCATTATTCACTGGCATTGTTTTCAAGTTTCATATGCACGTGCACAACTAGCAAAAGATATAAATTTGCATACAAAAGAACTCTCGATTACTTTCCGAAGAAATATCCGGTACATGCTAATAATTGGCTTGTCGTCACAGATAGCAGTGAGAGCCGAAACGGTGAACGTCACGGCTCATCGTGTAGGATGCAATACTTAATTATCTTACTCGGGTTATAAAATCACAGAAACTATCACAAAGAGTTGCTCTGATGTTATAATGTATCACTAACCTCTTTACCCGGTAATTAGCATATCCCGGAGATTTAACCGAGGGTCCTTTTTGATGCAAATTCTATCTTTTTGCTAAATGTGCACGTGTATATGAAACTTGAAAACAATGCCAGTGAATAATGAGGACGCTCGATTGTAAACACAAAATCTGTGGGGAAAATTGGCTATATTTGAGGCCCTATTTTAAAGCCTTCCCTGTTTTCAATGTTCTTAAAATCTGCAGGGAATATATCTTGACGATTGTTCTCGGGATTGTCGAATTTATAAAAAAATCTATCGAGCGGTTTTCGGAAAAATGCGAAATTTGTAGGCATGGACCAAATTACCTCCAAAAACTGTATCAAAAGCGTCTGAATGCAAGTTAATAAAACCCTTCTTACTCGCGATCGCCCAAAGCAATTCCCTTCTTTTTTTGTATGCAGTTTTCAATGGAATCAATCCACTATGAGATGAAGCCGCGTTCCCAAAACTTATCATTTTTTTAAAATATTAGCGAATTGTGCGGCTAGCATGCTATTTCAATGTTTTTATGATTCTTAAAACTGCATTTCAAAATATTTCGAAAACGCTCTCATAGAATTTCTTCAAACTTTGCCATAATGGAGGCAATTATGGCAGGTACATACTCCCTTAAGCGATTTCTTCAAAAAACTCCTGGTACAGAGAAACACAAAGATAAATGAAAAACGTAATGGCGTCATAACGTTGCCATGGCGACTCCGATTGCAATAAAACCCAGATCATAAGAAATTTTCATCTTTATGTAATACAGTTGTGGTAACCTTTTTTCCATATCTTTACTCATGCCGACGTAGTTAAGTCTCAAAGTTGGGAGGTATCCCCCTAAAAAAATCCAGTCGAGCCACCTTAAAACACGCTGAACCATGTTAAACTGTGAGGCAGCGCAGGTAGACCAAACGAAAGGCTATAAATGGCGATATTGAAGGATAAATAAAAACTCCCATTAAATACATATTACGAATGGGAATCGTTGTTTTATTAACGTTATATATAATTATTTTGAAACAATTAACAAGAAAACACGGCAAAAGAGTACATAGTTGAATAAACTACAAGAATTGAGAACACAACGTGAATAAACTGAGGTTACGATATTTTGACCGGACAATACCTGTCTTCATCAGGTTTATTAGGAAAAATCAAATTAAACTTATATGGGTACAATTTAAATGCTTTCGTTAACAGCTGAGTTCACTAAGATAGCAAAACGAATAATTATAAATGTTACGACTCCAACACCACTGAGGAGGGCAATTATATTCAGCCACATAGCGATCTTGGAATTTCTTCTGGCTCCTTCATAGTCGCCACCATTATATGAACTGTCCACCTGTCGAAAATATTTTTAAAAAAACAAGATCAGAAGTTAAATACCCATTTAGTAGATTCGAGGTGAAAAATGAATAATAGTCAAATTGTTCATACAACAGGGCTTGACTGCTAGCGTTACTAATATCGGTCTGGGCTTAATGTTTCCCAACGGCACCGAACGAGGTTCATTTTGAACAGCTAGGTGTCTAGCACTCTGTAGAGAGGGTTGCTAGCTAGTTTAAATAAGTTGTAAGGCTTTTTTCAGAGGCCTAATACTACAGTATACATAACCATGATCATGATCGTAGAAATGTGTTCCTAACTGTTAGAGACTTGTACTCCTACCCTGGCCTGCTTGCAGATTTTCTTAATCTCTGGACTCGACTCCGTACCATCAAGCCATCAGCCTCGAGCCAAGGAAACTGACCAGAAGGGTCCAAAACAGCCAAAAGAAAGATTAATTTTCGAAGATAGGTCTAGTAAAAGTGGTTTTTATTTCTTACCATGCAGGAGAAGATCATAGCGGCTAATCCGATAGGCCAAGCGCAGAACAGGAAGGTAAATATCGACAAACCAAGCCACGTTGATGGACGAGGTGGAGCAGATGGTAAGATGACTGTCTGCGTGGCCTGATAGGAAAGGCAAATAAAGAGTAAATTTCAGACAACTTAGTTACTCATCAATATTTTACAAAACTGTGTAACAGAGATGGCCAAGTTGAAAAAGACTTTTAGGAAGTTTTTTTTTTTTTCAGAAACCAGTGATCTATTTTTCCAAGATAAGCATTTCCCAATGTATGAGTTTAAAGAGGGGCTTTTCAAACGCTTATTTGGTTAATGACAACGCCTGTAAGCCGTTTTTAGAACGGAATCAAAATGGAGCATTCAGTGTTTATACGATGTAATAAATTGGTTTCTTTGCCTGCTTAGGTGAATAGAAAGCAAATTTTAAAAACGTACAGGCATTATTACGGTGGATGTATGATGCACCGGAGCAGGCTGAAGAGTTTGAAGAGGATACGTAGGCTGAGAAGCTGCAAATGGATGAGTAGGCGCAGTACAACTGGGCTGTGGTCCAGGATAATGCCCAGTAGCTTGTCCTAAGTACCCTTCGCTTGCAGGGAAATGTAACTGAGCTGGGTAAACCGGCTGCGTTTGGGAACGTGACGGGATTCCACTCATTTGTTGTTCGGTGTAGGGTTGTGGCGCAGCGGCCGCATCTAGAAAATAGAAAATATTTAGAAATATAGAAATATTTGGATATTATTAACAAGAAGTAATGCATTATTTTTACTGGGTTAATTGCGTTGTAATAAGAAGAGAAATGCAATCATCCAAAAGGTATAGATGTGTTTCCTGCTTATTTCTCTTTAATTTGAAGAACAACGACTCGAGGAATAAAACAACTGATCGGAGAATAAATCACACCTGTAACTTTTGGAACAGCAGCAACTTTCTCAGTGTTGGCCATCCCTAGGTCATCATAGAAACAACTTTCATCAAGTAACCAGTTGTTTATGACTTGAGCTCAGCCGGGATTTTTCCTGAAGTGGAGAAAGAAGATGACGTTAGCCCTGCGCACATGAACGTCTTGAGGAGACTTTTTGTATCCTCCTCAGAGAAATTCATGAAGGTATTAATGATAAACAGGACAAATATAAAACAGGGATTGCTACCTTTTGGAGTATTCATTAATCTTATAAAAGCCTTCGAAACCGTCGATCACGACATTTTGCTTGATAAGCTCAATCACTATGGCTTTCGTGGAATAATTAATGATTGGTTCTCCTCACATCTCAAAAATCGCACGCATCAACGCAATTAGGCCATGAACAATCAGATAATGCCGTCGTTGGATGTCGTGTTTGTCAAGCATCAGTTCTTGGATCATTGCTTTTTTTGTTATATGTCAATGATATCCACAGATG
This sequence comes from Porites lutea, assembly GCF_958299795.1. Classification (NCBI taxonomy): domain Eukaryota; kingdom Metazoa; phylum Cnidaria; class Anthozoa; order Scleractinia; family Poritidae; genus Porites; species Porites lutea. The sequence goes on from NC_133204.1 coordinate 971,164, forward strand.
CTCGAATAAATTTAGGTTTTATCTCTCTGCAGACGACACTAACATTCTCTATGTGGACAAAAATCTGAAAGTTCTTGAGACAATAGTAAACAATGAGCTACAAAACCTTTATAACTGGTTGACAGCCAACAAACTAACTCTTAACTTTAATAAATCCACCTTTGTAATTTTTCATCCTTACCAAAAGCGACTTGCTTACCAACCAAAACTTTGCATGCTTGAAAATGAAAAGAATAAATATGTTCGTCTCGAGTCTTAGTCTTAAAATACCTGGGCGTTCGTAATAATCAGAATCTCTCTTGCAAATACCACATTGATTCTATTCAGTTACAAAAATTAGTGAAAATGTTGGGATAATTGCAAAGCTATGCCACTCTGTACCTCCACCAATACTACTGAATATCTATAAGTCACTAATTCATCTCTATTAAAGCGTCGCGTTATCGATCTTCCCTTGCGTAAACGGAAGTGGCTCTGAGATAGAGTCTCTTTTTTTGCAAAACAAAAGCAAAAATATTAAAAACATCATGGCATTCAAGCCGTTCTATAGACAGGAGCTCTGAATAAGCAGAATTATGAATTCCCATGAAGTTTCGGAATCGAGTGGGAATTCGGCACACTTCTTTAAAAAGCAGAGCAAACAACACTAAACGTAACACGAATCGTTTTAACTCTTACTAGTATTCTTCCTTAACTCTTACTAGTATATTACTCAGATGCGCAAGATTTCAGATCAGTATAGGTTGTCAGAGTAATAGCTAGCGGCGACAAATAACCAAATGGACAGACCGTTTAAAGTAAAGATTAATGATAAATTTATATTTTGTCGTTTAAATTCATAATATTAAGGGCTGTCTTTGGCATCCTAGCTTATCCAGGGCAACAATTATCATTTTCCCAAATATTTGTACAATACTGTAGCAGAGTTTGATATTATAGATGTCGTGAAAGTTGGTTTTATTTTTTCACTTGTGATGCCTCATGGCCGATTATACAAGCTGTTGTCTTTAAATAGTGAGAACTCTAATATTCGTAGTAACTGGTCTACAATATACTAGACGCGCATTCTTATTAGCCCTCTACGGACAGGACCATCAGGAATTCTTACCTGTTAACACTTTAAACGGAAGAGCTTTGGTTGAAGTCTAAAAATGAAGAAATAAAGCTGTTACTGGGTGCGGTTGATAAATTAAAAAGGAAGTACAGCCTTATCCGTTATGCATTACTCCAGGTTTTTTACTGATGTCCTTTGTTGTTGACCAATATCCAGAACTGTTTAATATTCAGAGCACCCAACAAAGACACAACTGACCATATTCCCGACCAACCTGAACTAATTATAAAAATCAAGCGTGAATAAAAATTAGAACTGGTTTACAATCAACGGTGTATGAATTTCAAATTGTTTTCCCTGGATGAGCATTTAGACCTGCTTTTCAATGAACGACGGGTGTTATCTGATCATCTGGGTTTGGTTTTGTTTCCTCTGAGGGGAGTAATCTGAGCAGAGGATTAATAAGTCTTGTAGAGATAAAACGGTTGTTTAATTGGGCCTTCAAAATAACTCGAAGACAATACAGACTTAACTGTACCGTATGTTGTGACCGATCTAGTCGGCAAATAATGGAAGATTACAATTCAACGGATTCAACTTTGAACGATGGCTTTATTTCGCCTACACGACTCGTGGTTCCTAATCCCGTAGTCAGGCTTTCCAATGCCCTACTCCGGGGGAGTCTGGGTCCTAATACACAACACCGTAGACATGGCGTATCCTTGAGTTTGAACACGCTTGAAAATTGGAAGCTTCTGGAAGCGGTACAACAGCATGGTCCTGAGCTCTGCATGGGGAACTGCGTTCTAAAGGAAGAACTAGTGTCGCTTAACTGAACTTTTTTTCACCTGAAGCTGGTCCAGATTAGAACGGTCGAGATTAGGACAAGTCAAGAATACCGGTACATGTTTATCTTTGTAATGCCATTAATTTGGCTAAGCACTGGCAACATCTTTTTTTGTCTGCGCAAAATAGGAAACTGACTGTAATGTTGTTTTGAAGGCTGGGGGGGGGGGGGGGGTGGGGGAGGGGTGAGTAATAACGATAATGAATTTGTATGGCCCTAGAACTATAAAGTATTCAGAAGCGCCTTACATTAAAAAAATCCTAAAAAGCTAATAACAACAATAATAATAATAAATTTCCTTTCTATGCTAAAATCTAAAAAATGAAAATCTAAAATTCTATACAAAATGAAAATTAAAATATTCAAAGCACTAAACATTCACAGCTATTCCAATAAATCATAAGCTTTCCTAATAAGAAATGTTTTAAAATGGCGAGGCTGCTACTTGTTCTAATAGTTAATGGCAGCGAGTTATATAAAACAGGTGCAACATGAGCAAAGGCCCGATCCTCAATTGTAGAGCAAATTAGCAGCTGGTTTCATGGACATAGGATCTTTAATGTAGGGTGGACTTTGTTTGTGTAGGGACTTGTAAACAAAAATGAGCAATTTGAACTGAGCTCGGAACGTTACTGGAATTGTAGGTCGATAAGTGTGGGTATGATATGATCAAATTTAGTAATCTGAAAAATCACTCTAGCCGCGGTATTTTAAACTTTCTGTAAACGATCAAGTTGATAGTTTAGGTAAACCAAAAAGAAGTCGTTACAGTAATCAAGGTGCGAAGATACAAAGGCATTGATCAGTGTCTTTGTCGATTGCACGGTGAGGAATGTTCTGATCTGTCTTATGCTGAATAGTCCGCGAAAAGCCCTGCTACAAATAAAAAATCTTGCCTATATGAACATTCATATGTGCACTGAACCAGTAGTACCCAAGGTTCCGGACGCTTTCTAAAGTTTTAATGACTGTGTTACCAATGGTAATAGATTCAATAGATGTTTTTTCAAGTTTTTGACGGGTGCCAATGGTTAAGAATTCAGTTTTTGCGTCATTTATTATTAAACGATTCGCAATGAAGCAGGAGCGAACGTCAGCAATGCACTTCTCAATCACAGAGACAGCTCTAATATACGAATGGATAGAGGAAGTTCGGAAAGAGGGGTAAATCTGAGTGTCGTCAGCATAACCATAGATGGAAGGGAGATATTGAGAAATAATGTTAAAAAGGGGGAAGACGTAGAGAGTAAATAAAATAGGCCCCATGCAACTGCCCTGGGGGACTGCACAGTTCAGATTAAAGTCGTGAGAGGTCTTATCACCAACAAGTATACGTTCTTTGCGACTAGACAAAAATGAATCGAACCGATTTAAAGCAGACCCGACGACTCCAAAATCCTGGTGCAAGATATTCAGAAGAATGGAATGTTCAATGCTATCAAAAGCAGCACTAAGGCGGTCCAAGAGTACGTGAAGTGTCACTATTATCCATACTCATCAAGATGTCGTTTTGAACCTTTAATAGAGCAGTCTCTGTCGAGTGAAACTTACGGGAGCCGGACTGGAATTTAGGAAGAGGAGCATTTTTTTCACAGTGGACGAGGAGTTGTTGAAGTGCAGCCTTTTCCACTACCTTAGAAGTGAATGGAAGATTACTGACTGAACGGAAATTTTTGTAGACCAAATCAAGTCCATGCAGGTTTTTTTTTTTAACAGAGGGATGACAATAGCGGTTGTCCAATTTCCACTGAGAAGAGAGAGATTAACCATTTCAGTGATAGAGGGCGCTAATACATCAAGACAGACTTCACTAGCCATGTAGGAACAGCCTGATCCAACCGACAAGATTCATCAATGGAGGATTTTGAACAATATTACACACTTCTTCTATGGATGGCGAGGAAAACTCTTTAGATTCTCCTTAGGAGTAACAGGAAGAAGTCGAGGTTCTTGAACTTGACACTTGTCAAAATTTTCCTAAATGATTTCCTTTTTTTTTTTGAGGAAGAAGGTTCCAAATTCGTTTGCTAGCTTAGTGGGATCATCGTGCTCTGGGAGAGCCGTCTCAAGTGGTTCCCTGGACAAAGAATTAACCACACGAAATATATATAGCTTACGTGAGTCGCCCTGACACTGATCAATTAGGTTTGAATAATAATTCACACGTGCAGATTTAAGAAGTGCAGAGTACTGATAATACATCAAAGTTTGCAAAAGCGAACAACCCAAGTAAATTTCTAGCAGACGATGAAGGAGAAATAAAAAGGTTGGTAGGTAGCAAGTTCAGTTATAAATCATGATACACTAATTGATTCATGAGCAAAATATATTCGGAGCAAAATATATCGGATCCGACGTTGAGCAAGATTGTTCGTACACGGTTTTTGCAGTGTTTTTGTTACCTTAACTATAAACATTATATCAGGAGCCTAAAACCACTGAATATATATATTCCAGCGTCTCACTTCGGATTTCTGGAATGATGTTTTGACTGGCAGCTCTTATTAGAATAATTGAGCAGCTTAGTGGTCAAACTTAAAAAAAAAAAACATTTTGTCTGGGGTGATGAATCTTAGATAGCATTTTACTCTCCCACTGGCACTTGGGAAAAACAAGTGGCAACTGGGGTAGTGCGGCGTCACTTGTCTTACTTCCCCTCCCTCGGTTTGCCTCTTTCGCGATTGCTCCGTTATTCACTCTTTTTCCATTTAAGGAGCCTGGTCCCAAGCTATTAATTACTGAACAATAAAAGGAAGTCAAAGACAGACCTGCACGACTCCCAATGTGGTTTTTGTGGTTGCGTCGCATTATCAAATGCCTTCGAGTTACATTTTTGCTCTTACAAGCATGTCTTTCAGAGATTTACCTTTTTTGAAGGATATGATCGGAGGTCTTCTAAAAATTGTTTTCAGCAGAGGCTGATTTTCTATTCGGCTCCAGTTTGCCATCAATGTCTTTTTAAGATCTTGTACCGCTGGGGTGGTATGTTGTAACGAAATGAAAGAGTCTCTTTTTACTTTTTTGCATTTGTTTTAGCGCCGATTGTCTTTGGTCAAAGTTGACCTCCGACAACGATCTTTCTATATTTTGTATAGGGTACCCGCTTGCTTCGAGGCGTTGTTTAAAGTTCGCAAGGCACTCATCAAATGTCGTTTTTGAAGAGTTTGTTCTAAGTAATCTTCTTTAATGAAGCCTCTTTTTACCCCCGGAGGGTGGCACGAGGTAAAGTGTGTGCATTAAAAGGTTTCAGTGGGCTTATAGTGGGTTTAAATGGATTGGTCACCAAAATGTATTACCGACGGTGTCATTATAATGCGAAAAATGTCCCACACAAAGGCAACCGCTGGGTTAAATATGAAAAGTTCCACTTAGATCATTATTGCTACCGGATAACTTGATTGCTTAAATCATAGGATCGTAATATCATAAATATTATAAGACATTATCATATGAAGAATTGTGGAGATCGAGGAGGGTGTTACTCAGCCTCATTCATTCATTGTTAAATAATTTATTCAGTTATATTATAAAATTGATCAAATGCGCATTACATGAAAAATTTAAACGTAGGCAAGTGAGGAATGTCGCGAAGATGACGCGGTAAAGCATTTCATAACTTGGGCCCTGATTGAGCCACCTGAAAGGACCCATATATCAGCTAGTGTAACCTTGGTTCTAATTGTTGGCGACGCTAGCAAAATCCCACCAGACTATCTGAGATTATATGCGCCTGCGGATTTCAGAGAAACTAGGTCCTCAATATAATTATGGATGGGCTATGCTATGAACAGCCTTGAATGCACATTGCAAAATCTTGAAATGAATGCGCTGCTTTAACAGAACCCAATGTAGCTTATACATCAATGGTGTCATGATGAACGCGGGGCGTAACCCACAAACCTTGCTGCAGTATTTAAAACACGGTGAACCATGTTAAACTGCGAGGCAGCCCAGGTAGACCAAACGAAAGGCTATATATGGCGATATTGAAGGATAAATTAAACTCCCATTAAATACATATTACGAATGGGAATAGTTGTTTTATTAACGTTATATATAATTATTTTGCAACAATTAACAAGAAAACATGGCAAAGGAGTACATAGTTGAATAAACTACAAGAATTGAGAAAACAACGTGAATAAACTGAGGTTACAATATTTTGACCGGACAATACCGGTCTTCATCAGGTTTATTAGGAAAAATCAAATTAAATTTCTTTGGATACAATTTAAATGCTTTAGTTAACAGCTGAGTTCACTAAGATAGCAAAACGAATAACTATAAATGTTACGACTCCAACACCACTGAGGAGGGCAATTATATTCAGCCACATAGCGATCTTGGAATTTCTTCTGGCTCCTTCATAGTCGCCGCCATTATATGAACTGTCCACCTGTCAAAAGTATTTTTAAAACAAGCAAGATCAGAGGTTAAATACCCATTTAGTAAATTAGAGGTGAAAAATGAATAATAGTCAAATTGTTCATACAACTGGGCGTGACTGCTAGCGTTACTGATATCGGTCTGGGCTTAATGTTTCCCAACGGCACCGAACGAGTTTCGTTTTGAACGGTTGTCTCGCACCCTGTAGAGAGGGTTCCTAGCTAGTTTAAATAAGTTGTAAGGCTTTTATCAGAGGTCTAATACTACAGTATACATAACCATCATGATCGTAGAAATGTGTTCCTAACTGTTAGATACTTGCACTCCTACCCCGGCCTGCTTGCAGATTTTCTTAATCTCTGGACTCGACTCCGCACCATCAAGCCATCAGCCTCGAGCCAAGGGAACTGATCAGAAGGGTCCAAAACAGCCAAAAGAAAGATTAATTTTCGAAGATAGGTCTAGTAAAAGTGGTTTTTAATTCTTACCATGCAGGAGAAGATCATAGCGGCTAATCCGATAGGCCAAGCGCAGAACAGGAAGGTAAATATCGACAAACCAAGCCACGTTGATGGACGAGGTGGAGCAGATGGTAAGATGACTGTCTGCGTGGCCTGATAGGAGAGGCAAATAAAGAGTAAATTTCAGACAACTTAGTTACTCAAGCAGAGTCTTAAAAATTCGGTGCCCATATCTCAGAGTGTTCATCCCGCATAGATGTTTATTTTGCAGAAAATATGTCAGTTAATGGTTGAGCTTTATGCGCTTTTTAATGACACCGTTCAATATTTTACAAACTAGTGTAACAGAGATGGCCAAGTTAAAAAAGCCTGTTAGGTAGTTTTTTTTTTCAAAAACCAGTGAATTTATTTTTCCAAGATAAGCATTTCCGAGTGTATGAGTTTAAAGAGGTGCTTTTCAAACGCTTATTTGGTTAATGAGAACGCCTGCAAGCCGTTTTTAGAACGGAATCGAAATGGAGCATTCAGTGTTTATACAATATTATAACTTGGTTTCTTTGCCTGCTTAGGTGAATAGAAAGCAAATTTTAAAAACGTACAGGCATTATTACAGTGGATGTATGATGCACCGGAGCAGGCTGAAGAGTTTGAAGAGGATACGTAGGCTGAGAAGCTGCAAATGGATGAGTAGGCGCAGTATAACTGGGCTGTTGTTCAGGATAATGCCCAGTAGCTTGTCCTAAGTACCCTTCGCTTGCAGGAAAATGTAACTGAGCTGGGTAAACCGGCTGCGTTTGGGAACCTGACGGAATTCCACCCATTTGTTGTTCGGCGTAGGGTGGTGGCGCAGCGGCCTCATCTAGAAAATAGAATATATACAGAAATATAGAAATATTTGATATTATTAACAATAAATAATGCATTATATTTACTGGGTTAATTGCGTTGTGATAAAGAGGAATGCCATCATCCAAAAGGTATAGATGTGTTTCCTGCTTATTTCTCTTTAATTTGAAGAGCAACGACTCGAGGAATAAAACAACTGATCGGAGAATAAATCACACCTGTACCTTGTGGAACAGCAGCAACTTTCTCTGTGTTGGCCATCCCTAGCTCATCATAGAAACAACTTTCATCAAGTAACCAGTTGTTTATGACTTGAGCTCAGCCGGGATTTTTCCTGAAGTGGACAAAGAAGATGACGTTAGCCCTGCGCACATGAACGTCTTGAGGAGACTTTTTGTATCCTCCTCAGAGAAATTCATGAAGGTATTAATGATAAACAGGACAACTACTACTCCTTTTGGAGTATTCATTAATCTTAAAAAAGCCTTCGAAACCGTCGATCACGACATTTTGCTTGATAAGCTCAATCACTATGGCTTTCGTGGAATAATTAATGATTGGTTCTCCTCACATCTCAAAAATCGCACTCATCAACGCAATTAGGCCATGAACAATCAGATAATGCCGTCGTTGGATGTCGTGTTTGTCAAGCATCAGTTCTTGGATCATTGCTTTTTTTGTTATATGTCAATGATATCCACAGATGCTCGAATAAATTTAGGTTTTATCTCTCTGCAGACGACACTAACATTCTCTATGTGGACAAAAATCTGAAAGTTCTTGAGACAATAGTAAACAATGAGCTACAAAACCTTTATAACTGGTTGACAGCCAACAAACTAACTCTTAACTTTAATAAATCCACCTTTGTAATTTTTCATCCTTACCAAAAGCGACTTGCTTACCAACCAAAACTTTGCATGTTTGATAATGAAAAGAATAAATATGTTCGTCTCGAGTCTTACTAGTTTACATAAAATACCTGGGCGTTCGTAATAATCAGAATCTCTCTTGGAAATACCACATTGATTCTATTCAGTTACAAAAATTAGTGAAAATGTTGGGATAATTGCAAAGCTATGCCACTCTGTACCTCCACCAATACTACTGAATATCTATAAGTCACTAATTCATCTCTATTAAAGCGTCGCGTTTTCGATCTTCCCTTGCGTAAACGGAAGTGGCTCTGAGATAGAGTCTCTTTTTTTGCATGCAAAACAAAAGCAAAAATATTAAAAACATCATGGGATTTAAGCCGTTCTATAGACAGGAGTTCTGAATAAGCAGAATTATGAATTCCCATGAAGTTTCGGAGTCAAGTGGGAATTCGGCACACTTCTTTAAAAAGCAGAGCAAACAACACTAAACGTAACACGAATCGTTTTAACTCTTACTAGTATTCTTCCTTAACTCTTACTAGTATATTACTCAGATGCGCAAGATTTCAGATCAGTATAGGTTGTCAGAGTAATAGCTAGCGGCGACAAATAACCAAATGGACAGACCGTTTAAAGTAAAGATTAATGATAAATTTATATTTTGTCGTTTAAATTCATAATATTAAGGGCTGTCTTTGGCATCCTAGCTTATCCAGGGCAACAATTATCATTTTCCCAAATATTTGTACAATACTGTAGCAGAGTTTGATATTATAGATGTCGTGAAAGTTGGTTTTATTTTTTCACTTGTGATGCCTCATGGCCGATTATACAAGCTGTTGTCTTTAAATAGTGAGAACTCTAATATTCGTAGTAACTGGTCTACAATATACTAGACGCGCATTCTTATTAGCCCTCTACGGACAGGACCATCAGGAATTCTTACCTGTTAACACTTTAAACGGAAGAGCTTTGGTTGAAGTCTAAAAATGAAGAAATAAAGCTGTTACTGGGTGCGGTTGATAAATTAAAAAGGAAGTACAGCCTTATCCGTTATGCATTACTCCAGGTTTTTTACTGATGTCCTTTGTTGTTGACCAATATCCAGAACTGTTTAATATTCAGAGCACCCAACAAAGACACAACTGACCATATTCCCGACCAACCTGAACTAATTATAAAAATCAAGCGTGAATAAAAATTAGAACTGGTTTACAATCAACGGTGTATGAATTTCAAATTGTTTTCCCTGGATGAGCATTTAGACCTGCTTTTCAATGAACGACGGGTGTTATCTGATCATCTGGGTTTGGTTTTGTTTCCTCTGAGGGGAGTAATCTGAGCAGAGGATTAATAAGTCTTGTAGAGATAAAACGGTTGTTTAATTGGGCCTTCACAATAACTCGAAGACAATTCAGACTTAACTGTACCGTATGTTGTGACCGATCTAGTCGGCAAATAATGGAAGATTACAACGGATTCAACCTTGAACGATGACTTTATTTCGCCTACACGACTCGTGGTTCCTAATCCCGTAGTCAGGCGTTCCAATGCCCTACTCCGGGGGAGTCTGGGTCCTAATACACAACACCGTAGACGTGGCGTATCCTTGAGTTTGAACACGCTTGAAAATTGGAAGCTTCTGGAAGCGGTACAACAGCATGGTCCTGAGCTCTGCATGGGGATCTGCGTTCTAAAGGAAGAACTAGTGTCGCTTAACTGAACTTTTTTTCACCTGAAGCTGGTCCAGATTAGAACGGTCGAGATTAGGACAAGTCGAGAATACCGGTACATGTTTATCTTGTAATGCCATTAATTTGGCTAAGCACTAGCAACATCTTTTTTTGTCTGCGCAAAATAGGAAACTGACTGTAATGTCGTTTTGAAGGCTGTGGGGGGGGGGGGGGGGGGGGGTGGGGGAGGGGTGAGTAATAACGATAATGAATTTGTATGGCCCTAGAACTATAAAGTATTCAGAAGCGCCTTACATTAAAAAAAATCCTGAAAAGCTAATAACAACAATAATAATAATAATAAATTTCCTTTCCATGCTAAAATCTAAAAAATGAAAATCTAAAATTCTATACAAAATGAAAATTAAAATATTCAAAGCACTAAACATTCATAGCTATTCCAATAAATCATAAGCTTTCCTAATAAGAAATGTTTTAAAATGGCGAGGCTGCTACTTGTTCTAATAGTTAATGGCAGCGAGTTCTATAAAACAGGTGCAACATGAGCAAAGGCCCGATCCTCAAGTGTAGAGCAGTTTACTTTAGTAACGAACAGGAGAGATTGTGCAGACGAGCGAAGTGCATAATTAGCAGCTGGTTTCATGGACAAAAGATCTTTAATGTAGGGTGGACTTTGTTTGCGTAGGGACTTGTAAACAAAAATGAGCAATTTGAACTGAGCTCGGAACGTTACTGGAATTCTAGGTCGATAAGTGTGGGTGTGATATGATCAAATTTAGTAATCTGAAAAATCACTCTAGCCGCGGTATTCTAAACTTTCTGTAAACGATCAAGTTGATAGTTTAGGTAAACCAAAAAGAAGTCGTTACAGTAATCAAGGTGCGAAGATACAAAGGCATTGATCAGTGTCTTTGTCGATTGCACGGTGAGGAATGTTCTGATCTGTCTTATGCTGAATAGTCCGCGAAAAGCCCTGCTACAAATAAAAAATCTTGCCTATATGAACATTCATATGTGCACTGAACCAGTAGTACCCAAGGTTCCGGACGCTTTCTAAAGTTTTAATGACTGTTACCAATGGTAATAGATTCAATAGATGTTTTTTCAAGTTTTTGACGGGTGCCAATGGTTAAGAATTCAGTTTTTGCGTCATTGATCATTAAACGATTCGCAATGAAGCAGGAGCGAACGTCAGCAATGCACTTCTCAATCACAGAGACAGCTCTAATATCCGAATGGATAGAGGGAGTTCGGAAAGAGGGGTAAATCTGAGTGTCGTCAGCATAACCATGGATGGAAGGGAGATATTGAGAAATAATGTTAAAAAGGAGGAAGACGTAGAGAGTAAATAAAATAGGCCCCATGCAACTGCCCTGGGGGACTGCACAGTTTAGATTAAAGTCGTGAGAGGTCTTATCACCAACAAGTATACGTTCTTTGCGACTAGATAAAAATGAATCGAACCAATTTAAAGCAGACCCGACGACTCCAAAATCCTGGTGCAAGATATTCAGAAGAATGGAATGTTCAATGCCATCAAAAGCAGCACTAAGGCGGTCCAAGAGTACGTGAAGTGTCACTATTATCCATACTCATCAAGATGTCGTTTTGAACCTTTAATAGAGCAGTCTCTGTCGAGTGAAACTTACGGGAGCCGGACTGGAATTTAGGAAGAGGAGCATTTTTTTCACAGTGGACGAGGAGTTGTTGAAGTGCAGCCTTTTCCACTACCTTAGAAATGAATGGAAGATTACTGACTGAACGGAAATTTTTGTAGACCAAATCAAGTCCATGCAGGTTTTTTTTTTAACAGAGGGATGACAATAGCGGTTGTCCAATTTCCACTGAGAAGAGAGAGATTAACCATTTCAGTGATAGAGGGCGCTAATACATCAAGACAGACTTCACTAGCCATGTAGGAACAGCCTGATCCAACCGACAAGATTCATCAATGGAGGATTTTGAACAATATTACACACTTCTTCTATGGATGGCGAGGAAAACTCTTTAGATTCTCCTTAGGAGTAACAGGAAGAAGTCGAGGTTCTTGAACTTGACACTTGTCAAAATTTTCCTAAATGATTTCCTTTTTTTTTTTGAGGAAGAAGGTTCCAAATTCGTTTGCTAGCTTAGTGGGATCATCGTGCTCTGGGAGAGCCGTCTCAAGTGGTTCCCTGGACAAAGAATTAACCACACGAAATATATATAGCTTACGTGAGTCGCCCTGACACTGATCAATTAGGTTTGAATAATAATTCACACGTGCAGATTTAAGAAGTGCAGAGTACTGATAATACATCAAAGTTTGCAAAAGCGAACAACCCAAGTAAATTTCTAGCAGACGATGAAGGAGAAATAAAAAGGTTGGTAGGTAGCAAGTTCAGTTATAAATCATGATACACTAATTGATTCATGAGCAAAATATATTCGGAGCAAAATATATCGGATCCGACGTTGAGCAAGATTGTTCGTACACGGTTTTTGCAGTGTTTTTGTTACCTTAACTATAAACATTATATCAGGAGCCTATAACCACTGAATATATATATTCCAGCGTCTCACTTCGGATTTCTGGAATGATGTTTTGACTGGCAGCTCTTATTAGAATAATTGAGCAGCTTAGTGGTCAAACTTAAAAAAAAAAAACATTTTGTCTGGGGTGATGAATCTTAGATAGCATTTTACTCTCCCACTGGCACTTGGGAAAAACAAGTGGCAACTGGGGTAGTGTGGCGTCACTTGTCTTACTTCCCCTCCCTCGGTTTGCCTCTTTCGCGATTGCTCCGTTATTCACTCTTTTTCCATTTAAGAGTGTGTCCATGAGAGAACCAGGCAGGAGGTGATAATGCTCAAATCACGGATTTCGCTCAAACTTGGCACAATTGATGGGTGTGGTGAGATATTAACCTCCACAAAAAATAAGGTCGCAATATTGAATTCCCTGGGATTTACAGGGACCCCCCCTAAAAACGACAAAATCTACTCATTTTTGCATAATTTAATTAGCTGACTTTGGTTTGGCTGTTCAACAAGAAGAAAAGACAACTTCAAATCTAATCAACTTTATCATCTTCAATGTTTATCAAACTTAATGCTCAGTAATTTATTTTTACTCTCTAATTCGATCTCTTCCTATTATTTAGCCTAAAGTAAGGACATCTTCTCACTGTTTTGACCAAACCCTAAATTTAAGGTATTTTAGTGACTAACATCTCCCATGAGCAACAACCTATGTACTTAATTCTCACATATTCTTTGAAAGACATCTTTAAGGTTATCAAATCAACCATAAAATATTTGGGCAATCTCATACTTTATCAATAATGACGTATTATGTACATCTGACTTGACGCTTATTTGTCATTTGACCAAAATTGGAAGAAACGTAACATTCGTTTTTTTAAACAAAAATAGCACAGAGTTGACGAGAAGTCACAAATCAGATACGTCATTATCGATACTAATAGCGGAATTGTTAGAACGTGTCACCTGAGGCATGTTTTCTGTGTTATTTATGGACGTTTGGATGGATATTTTATGGAACGCTTGAGTAAACACAAGGAGCAAAAGAGTTAGTTCAAAACTTCGATCGGTCCAACTTGTATGTGAAACAAGACCCAATAAGGATAAAAGATAGTGAATAAATGTTACATACACGTCTCTCAGGTGCTTTAGTCCAGATTTGCTGCTCCAGTTTCGTCTGGTCCTTTGTGGCGTTACTTCGTGACGAGGTAATGAAATCGAAACATCTTGAAACATTGCAGAATTAAAAGTGTCGGCTTTTCACCGAACATTCGAAGTCTTTGAAATAAGTTGTAGTCAGAAAGAACAAAATCATTCTCAAAGGACAAGAAGGATCACTGACAATCCGTCTATATCTACAGAAAACAACCACCTGCTCGAACACCCTCCATCTTTGACTTTAGACTCTGCCAAAAAGATGGAATCTGTGACGCCGGACTACCGGACTCCGGAATGGGGAATACGCTATCTATTGTTGTACGCGCCAATATCCTGTTATAACTGGTGTGTTGAAAATAGGTTGTGAAAGTCGTGTTACTTGAAATTTTGAGTTTATTCGATGTTGACATGAATTAACATGATAATAATGGTCCATAATAGCCCTTTTTGTAGTCAGACCGCGCCGTGCAAGTTTTAGACAATTAATGACTTGCCACTGGGTATAATTACTTACTTAGTTGTATTTTAATCCTCGTAGTCTTACAACTATACAGGTTGGTATCTGTATCTGGGTATATTATTGACTACAAAAATATAATAATAACCGTTTTTAAACGTGTTGAGGAAAAACTTCTGAGGAATACAAAAGACCCAAAAGGGGGCACTAATACATTGCAAAAAAAGTCGGCTAGACTTCTTTGGCTATAAGGAAGGTGTAAGAGAACAGTTTCTTGAACACAGACTAATACACTATATTCACTTCTTATTTAAGCTGTCATTTGCGGATTCATACAGTAGATTAAGTTCTCTTAACGGACACTCTCGTATATAGCGAATAGCTCTACTTACGACCGCCATCACAAAATCCCGTTTCAACTCCCACACAAACTCTGGATTTTTACATTCCCGTAGGCGGCCGCGGACACTTAAAGGGTTTACCGGCGAATTAGATGTTAGCTTTGATTTAAAGCTCTCCTAAGCAGACACTCGAAAGAAATCTTATCCGCCTCTGAATGTTGTTTTTTTTTTTTTTTCATATCATGTCCACAGTCATATGGCTGTTTGTCACTGTTATGAATCATTCTTATATATCCGTTTCAGAGTTACCGTTTTTTCACATACTCGTCCGGTTACACTTGAAAATACAAACTGAATTGTATGCTTTTAGCTAAATTATAACTAGGCAAGAACATCAGCGTAACCATACACTAAAAAACAGCTCTTTGCTATTACCAGTGTTAATTTGTAGCTGGGAGGAGCTTCCGTAAGCGGCCTTTACACCACTTTTAAAGTGGCTGAATTCCACTTGCATAACTATGCTGTATATGAGATTCATTCTTGTAAGCGGCCAGACCCAGTTAAGGACACCTTTTTCTCGTCCCGAGGGCGCCCTCGTACGAGAGCTTCCACTGTATTACAATTTTAGGATTTCTCTTACAGTTTAACAAATTTTTTCTTAACGAGGCACAGTCGAACCTACGTGCGACCACCCAACTTAAGTGACCACTTCCCAATAAGCGATCACTTATTCAACACACCAAATATTATCCAGTCAAAGCGCTTGTAGTTGGAACCTCCTGTAAACGAACACATCCGCATCCGGTAAACGACCGCGACCACTTTTTACGATGACAGTCTGATTGAGAATTTTCCATGATGCAATGGTCTGATCTCTGCGTTCCCTGTATGTCCTAAGCTACTCGGAGTATGAGAGGAACTTTAGAAACAAATTAGATTTATCTATAGTATATTGTAACTTAAAAATTGCATGCAGTACATTCACTCCAAAAAGTAGATGTGTCCGCACTTTTCCTCGTTAAAGACCTCCTGCAGTACGGCTGGGCACTAAACTGGTTTTGGTGCCCAAGAGTACGCAAAAAGGCCCTTCCGAGATCGATGTCTAGGACGAGAAAATTGACCTTACCTGGGTAGGGTGAGAAACTTGAAATCGAAGTATTACAGTTGAAGTATCTCTCGGAGGGAATGTGGGAAGGGTGTTAAACATATGGAAGAGGTTGTTTGAGAAAAATATCTAACTCAATGTGAAAGTGTGGTGTATTTTGAATTCTACTTGGGAACATTAGTGCCACAGTTAGGCTTTATAAGACCCCCAAAAGACCGTGCGAAATAAAAAAATTCACTGTTTATGACAGTCAAATCTGGTGCCAGCAGGGAAGGCAATTGGACACTCCCCCGGGTAGAAGGGATTCCAGTATGAAAAAAATGGAATTCTTGTCGCAGGCCAATCTGGACGTGTCTCACGCTTTTTATTTGTCTCTTTGAACTGGTCTGCACCGACATCCGGCTTCACTTCGCTGCTATTTCACGTGCAACTAAAATAGAAAAAATAGTTCTTTCCAAAACACGAAGACAAAACGACTTCTATCTCCGAGTTTGAGAAGACATGGGATCATTTATAATCATGGTCTGAATAAAGTTGCCAATAGATTTGGAATTCTAAATTATTTATCACCATACAATAACAATAAAATAATCTCAGAGAATGTCATTTTGTTCACTGAACTCTGGCTCCTGGCGCCTGGTTCCTGACTCCCGATACGATGTTTCCGTGTGGTGGCAACCGCTGCTTAAAAGTGCGGGCTCCATTTAATGTCAAAGATGTCGGACGTTTGCAACTTGTGAATTGAGTTACAACAGTGGCAGAAATAATTCTTTCAATGGGTTAAGAATAGGCTTTTTACCTTGCGTATTGTTTTGTCCTAAAACAACTTGATTTGGATTTTGGTGCGTAAACTGATGGCTAAGGAATTTTAGTCGTACAGCGAGTCACGACGCTGAACTACGCTGAACTGGACATCGAAGGTGGCATGCAGAACAAATCAAAGCGGCCACAAACTAGCAGTTGAGACATCTAAGAGATACGTATATGGATTTTATTGATCGTTTATATTGTTTTTAGGGCGAAATTGTTAAAGTAAGTAGAACTGTGAATTAAATCTTTGTATGTTGTTTTTACTTGAAAAGATCGCGTATATAGCTATCAAAAATCATCGTTAGCGTTTCTTGCACAACAATTTTTATGATTTTACCCTTATTAATGTTAAATCATTGTCTGATGAGTTTTTTTGTTCGATTTCTCCTCATTCAAAGGCAAACACACGTATATTGTGAGGGCCTGAATTTTGATGAAATATGCAAAAGTCGTTCAGTCACATGAACAGTTTATGTCAACACATGGAAGAAAGTGAATTGCCCAAACTTTTTATGATCTTTTTCTCAACTTAAGTGATGGCTTTAACTACTCATGCAAAAGTTATAAAGATAAGCGGTTGCTCATCAGAGATATTTGGGAATAAAATACCCTGATTTACGTCTTACTCAAAACTTGGAAATGATGACCCAACTTAAGGGGGCTAAGAGGGGGAAATCGAATCGGCGACTTTAAACAGTTTATTGTGCTTAAAGTCTTATGATGTCAGATTATCTCTCAGTGCATTTAAGTTCCAGGTGGCTTTTCTGTTTGTTGCACTGGCATCGTAAAGTTAGCTAATTAATTATGCATAAACGGGCAAAATGGCGATTTTTACAGGGGGAGCCCGGATCTCCCAGGGAATTTAATATTTTGACCTGACATTCTGTCACATAAGCTAACTCCTGATACCTAACATTTGTACCAAGTTTGAGCGAAATCGGTGATTTGAGCATTATCACCCCCTGCCTGGTTCTGCCTGGTTTTCTCATGGACACACTCTTAAGGAGCCTGGTCCCAAGCTATTAATTACTGAACAATAAAAGGAAGTCAAAGACAGACCTGCACGACTCCCAATGTGGTTTTTGTGGTTGCGTCGCATTATCAAATGCCTTCGAGTTACATTTTTGCTCTTACAAGCATGTCTTTCAGAGATTTACCTCTTTTGAAGGATATGATCGGAGGTCTTCTAAAAATTGTTTTCAGCAGAGGCTGATTTTCTATTCGGCTCCAGTTTGCCATCAATGTCTTTTAAAGATCTTGTACCGCTGGGGTGATATGTTGTAACGAAATGAAAGAGTCTCTTTTTACTTTTTTGCATTTGTTTTAGCGCCGATTGTCTTTGGTCAAAGTTGACCTCTGACAACGATCTTTCTATATTTTGTATAGGGTACCCGCGTGCTTCGAGGCGTTGTTTAAAGTTCGCAAGACACTCATCAAATGTCGTTTTTGAAGAGTTTGTTCTAAGTAATCTTTTTTAATGAAGCCTCTTTTTACCCCCGGAGGGTGGCACGAGGTAAAGTGTGTGCATTAAAAGGTTTCAGTGGGCTTATAGTGGGTTTAAATGGATTGGTCACCAAAAGGTATTACCGACGGTGTCATTATAATGCGAAAAATGTCCCACACAAAGGCAACCGCTGGGTTGGATATGAAAAGTTCCACTTAGATCATTATTGCTACCGGATAACTTGATTGCTTAAATCATAGGATCGTAATATCATAAATATTATAAGACAACAAGTTTTTTCGACGTTGTAAAGCTATTGCGTATATTAAAAAAAAACATATCAAAAAACACTTAGATATCAAAGGTGCAGTTCTTTAACAAACAAATGACAACTGACTGTGCTAAAAACAATTTCCTTTGCGTAGAAAAAAAAATTATACAGCCGGCCACTCCAAAAAAATGATGACCCTTCGTAGAAGACCCGGAACTGTGAGGTGGCCTTTCTGCTATTTTTAAAGGTCTATTTATGTTACTCAACTGCGTAAACTGCGTTCCACCGTCGTTTCAGCAAGAATACTGTAACGACAGCAGTAATATGGCTAGCTTTTAATGTAACCTGGCCGCAATTTCATTAAAAACCAATATTCTTTGCAGCACAAGTTGCGGACTGGCCGTCCCTGTGCATAAGCGCCATCTAGTCTCAAGGGACTGTCCCTGCCAGCTAAGTCTTATTGGTAAGTAGTCATTTCAGTTTTTGCTTTTTTCAGACTTAAGAAAATCTAGAATTATAAGACATGTAGGCATTATGAAATCAAATGGAAAGACCAATCGATCGTCACAAAGGCAAAATTGAACATGGCCAAGCTACATAACTTCCGGTGTATCGGGATGAGCCGCACAGATCAGTGCGTCTGTAGCTCTTGATCTCTCTCTTTTTTTCAGTTATTCTGTTTTAAACTGTTTTTAAACAAGTTAGAATTTATTACTACTCGCCTTTTTTTGTTTACGGCGCCACTGTGACATGACTGCAAAAGCGACTTAAAAGGACGAATGGACTAAGGAAGTAATTCGACTAAAAATTCAGTGGTTAAAGTACTCAGTCAATATAACTAACGTTACTGCGTTCAAGCATGTTGGATCCACATCTGCGTGAATTTTAAGAGCCGAATTTATCGAACGTATTGTTGATGACAACCCCTAAAGAATGTTTTTTCTTTTTTGTTTTCAAAATTATTTATCTTTAGAAGCGGTCCCTTTTTCCCTCCTGGAACATGTTTATCGACTGATGGTTGCTATAGTTAAGAGATGCGAAGTCATAAGTAGCGTCAAGTTCAATAATTTTTTGATTGTTTATATTGTCCCTGTGTAAATCTATGTGTATTTTATTTGCAAATAACAGCTTACAGAACATTAATCACCTTTGAAAGGTGCCAACAATACAGGCAAGGGAAATCATGGAGGATTTACAACTCGACTTCTCAGGTAAAAAATCCTTTTGTATATTTGTATGGGAATAGTGCAACGAGCTGACTGCTCGGCCTCTGAAGAAATTGCCTCATGCAGATTCCGGAATCCGGGAAATTTCCGCTGGTGGAATCCGGAATCCGGAATCCAAGTTCCAGTGACTAAGAATTCGGAATCCAGTAGCTCCGGAATCCACAACGTGGAATTCAGAATATAATCCAAGACTGTCTTGGATCGCCTTACACTGGAGTGAAAGAAATGTTCACGTTCTTGATTGGTTTACAGAACAGGAATCTTTTCCTTATTATCTTCGCTTGACATTTTTAGCCTAACTAATTATCTAATAATATATATGTTATTCAGCGGCTGGGAGGTCCGTATTGGGAGAAACTGTGCCCGAGGTTTTGAGTACCGCCCGAGGGCACAGTTTCTCCCATTAAGTACCGACCTAGGCCGGTGAAAAGCATTTTTATTTTTTTCGTACTGAGATTTAAAAGTTTCAAAAAAATTTTACTTCACTCTCCAACCTATATGTGTTGAAGTAGGGCGAGTTCGTTGATGAAGCGTGCGATCGATTGCAAACCAAAACAAAACATTGCAACACGATTTTTAGCTCGGTAATTTATATTATGGCACTTTATACTGCTCTCTTTTAGAATAAAGAAAGGATTTTGTGTCTTGCTAGACAATTCAGGCTAAGTGTCAAACAAGGATAAAAGAATTGACGAGCTTGATATTAAAAGCCCCAGGAAAAAAAAGCAAGGATTTTCTTCGGCTTAATAAATTCAAAAATTGCTTAAGATAATTAGTTCAATCGAGCAGGATGAAAACTGCACAAAGGACCTAATTGCACCTACCAGTTTAAAGGTTTTGAATTGAATTCGAATAAAAGAAGGCGATTTGAGTAACAAGTTATTGAAAGAAATGAAAACTACGGTAATGGACTGCTGAAAAATTGATTCGTGTTGTTTATTTAAGATTGGAAGCTAAATGCAATCATTGACAACAACCTTTTCTGATAAGTAGAAAACTAGTGAGGCAAAATTCAATGAAAAAAGATACAATGTAGATTCATACAGGAAAAATGGAAAACAAAACTACAAACAGAGCAAACATGTCCAATAAACGGTGCATAAAAGCAAGATTGCAGAACTTACAGCGCGGTTATAAAGCTAGTGAAGCGACTTCACGAGCCACCTGTTTTGCCTTCTTTAGCGATTTTCGTGGCTGACTTGCTTGATTCTCCATTCAGATTTTTTGTCTGAATACCAAAATTCAATTTTCCCTAACTAATGCTAATAACAATGTAAGTTTTAAGAGAAAAATGGTTTGAAAATGACGGTTTTTTCTCGTTCACAAACAACAAACAAACTTGTAAATGAAACTGCCAACGATTCCGCCCGGGTTAAGGGGGGTTAGCGGGCAAGATCGTAAAATGCCGCCTGCTCTCGCAACCACTCAGATTGCAGGATATGGAGGATTCCGCCCGCTCGCAAGCTTAGAAAAAAATAAATTATAAAATTTACTGTAGCTCTTTCATTGATTTTGCCTCTCAGTTTACTTCGTTATTATAATTTTTTGAGGGAGCCTATTCCTTTTAATCCTGGTGGTTTCCTTTGGGCTTCCTCGCCATTAGCTTTTTAATATTTAGAACTTCTTCTGCTTTGCATATCTTATGGCAAAGCCATAAACTTGACTCTTAAACTTGACACCTATGTCATAAGGTTTAAGCTGCGATGGCGAATTGAGCATTGACGCAAATCTAGAGCTTAAACCTTGGTGGTGTTGTATTGGCACAACCTGGCGTCCAACTTCAAGGCACATCTCAGGCTCGACCGAACCTTGATGGTGTTGTATTGGCACAGCCTGGCGTCCCACTTCAAGGAAATTCTCAGGCTCTACCGAACTTTGGTGGTGTTGTGTTGGCACAGTCTGGCGTCCCACTTCATACAGCACCACCTACTGGTCAACAATCAGTCCAAGTTTCTACTACATCATATACCAATGTAAGACTATGTCTTAACACCATTGTAACGTTTTTTAATGCGCCAACAGGCAAAAAAATAAAGATTATCACAAGCTGGAGAAATAAGGTACTCTTTCCCAATCTTCATCGAAATGTCGATGCACTGATGACACACGCTTCTTGTATTATTTGGCCTTAATGTTTTTACTTGCGGCCGGAGTAAACATCGGCTAACCGCCGTAAAAAAGTATAAGGCTTGAACAGTAGTTACATCTCACCTACCATGAAGTTAAAAAATAGGGAGGGATATTCTTTTTTAAAAAAAGGTACCTAGTTGTACCAATCTTTTCATTTTTCACGGAATCTACTCGGAGTAAAAACTTTATTTTCATTAAAAGCACACGAATTTAACTGATTTTGATAAATATCCCTCTGACTCGCGTGGTATTTTTCGCGTCTTTGCGTTAAACTTCCTAACAGATATTTTTTCTTAAATCAAAAGCTCATTGATTATGTTCAAACCTTAATGGATCTTAATGATAGATAGCACAGTGATAAAACAATGTTTAATTTTTGTACTTTGCTTTGTGGCAATTATGATAGCACGGTTACCAAGTTCAGCCGCCTCCGTACCATGCCCCACCTGTCACCCTTCAGCAGCCTCCTTACAGTGGTGCAGCAACTATAATTACTACACCAAATAGGCCACCTGTGCCACAAGTGACTCACATGCATAATGGTTTACCTTTGCAAACAGCTCAGCTTGCACAAATGCAGCAGGTATTATACAGTTTTATATAATCGTTGACGGGGCGCGGTTATGTGTGATGTGTTTCGAAGTTCGAATTCGCATGGAGGTTCAGAGTTTTTTCCTTTGTATCTTGCAAGTAAAATCTCCTCCCCAGAATCTGAGATCACTTTTTTCCAACAGAAATTAAAAGGTGCTGGCTTCACTACAAGAGTTGAAGCTTTGTTGGCTATATTGTCACTGGTGTCATAATAAACGGGTTAACGAATAAGAATTAAGCTAGTTGTTTTAACAGCAGAAAACTTGCTTGTATTAATCTAATCACATACACTACTAATATTTACTTCTGTATATCTAAATTTAGAGACCTGTTGTAGTGGCTCCGGCTCCTCCTTCAAACTGGATGGCACTTTCTATTTTTTCTGTCATATTTTGTACGCTACCACTTGGAATAGTAGCCTTTGTGTTTTCTTATCTGGTAAGATAATTTCGGCCATCGTTAGTTTGCATTTGCCTACCGGTCTGTTTACTTATGAGCTACAGCTTATCTTAATCCTAACCCTCGTAAGTTTGGGAATACAGGAGGTGTGAGAGTGAATCTGTTGTAATTTTCTCATTTCGTAGGCAAATAGTATCTTCAAAAAACTGTAGTGGTGTTCACCAGAAAGTAAAGCTCAGCAGTAGAAATCGCAAATAGTCAATAAGGACATTGCGTCAAAATCAGAAGAAAAACTTAACCCTGATACCTTACTGGCTATTGCCTCATTAACAGATATTATATTTCCTCATGGTAGACTTGTTTCTACTAATTCTGGGAGAAGAATTACCTCTTAAACAAGGATCAAGTAGTGGATACGGGCTCTCTTACTGTTCTTGTGCTCCCCTGGCCACGTTAGATCCTCTGTGTATCCCAGCGGACGCGTACACGTATTTCCAATACAGTCATCATTTCCAACAATTTAGAAAATTTATATACAATTTTAAATTATTCTTTACCCTGAACTGACACTCCTTTTATCTTAAGTTGCGCTAAAAAAATAATAAATTCATTCAGCAAGCTGTACACATGAATTTAATCCGCTAACAATTGTATGTAAAAAGTTCAAGACTGATTAAACTTTAGCGTCCAAAAAGTTTATTATCAAATTTGTCCATTTTTTACTCACATAATCTTTTTTCACGTTTGGTTTCAGGTCAACGAGTCACTCAAAAGAGGAGATCACCAAGGAGCACTCAGAAACTCAAACATTGCTAAGTGTCTAAATGTGCTTGCCATAATAAGCGGTTTACCTTTGTGCATATTTATTTTTTATGCAATATTTTATCTTATGTAGAAGCTAAATTGGGGCTCAGTAATAAAGGAATACGGAGCATTGAGACATCACATGGCAAAACATAGACTGGAAATTCAATCCCCCTGCTGCAGGTCTGGGAAAGACAAATGCGGACGGGCACGTCGAATTCTTGATACTCTATTACGTGAACACTGAAGTCGTATAGATTATGAATCCTTACAGACCCTTATGTGTGAAGTTGAATCTATCATCAACTCAAGACCTCTGACTGTTATCTCCAGCGATGTTAAGGACCCTTACCCTCTATCACCAAACCAGATCCTGACAATGAAGACATGCTTTGTCCTGCCACCGCCTGGCAAGTTCCAACGCAGTGACGTCTACAATCGCCGACGTTGGCGTCGTGTTCAGTACCTCTGCAACCTGTTTTGGTCGCGATGGAAACGGGATTACGTACCAACGCTTCAGGAGAGGGCCAAGTAGAACAAAGTAAAGGGCAACCTGAAGGTCGACGACGTCGTTCTAGTTAGAGATGAAAACGCACCTCGCAATGTTTGGCCTATGAGCGTGGTAACCAGAGTAGAGCCAGATTCTAAAGGTCTCGTCAGAAGTGTCGTCCTTAGAAAGCACACAACAGAGCTGCATATACCGGTTAACAAGCTAATCCTTTTGCTGACCGCAGAGGAACGGATGGATGCTACTCAAGACACGGAAGAAGTTGCTTACAATTTTACACAGACAGTAAACAAATGAACATTATTTGAACATTTAATGCATGATAAAGTTTAAGCTACAAACTGAATTTATGTTTTAGTTAAACTGTCTGCTTAGTTTTCTGTATATATCCTGATTTTCATAGTGTTAAACAACTTGTAGTGTTTAAGAGACCGGGAATGTTACTGCCAAATATTTTCTGGTTTTTAGTATTTCCTTTCGAACCATTTGTAGTTTCTTTTGCGTTATTATCTTATAGTATTTGTGGTTTTTGCCATGGATATACTTGCCTACGTATGATTTACAAACAAAGAAATCTATCATCCTTTGTATTAGTTAGCATTGTCAAACGTGCTCAGAAAACTTTTTCAGTTCTAGTCAAAGTGTCATCGTGTTAAGATCAAAGTAAGGCTCAACGTCAACGCTGTGAAATCCCTAACGCGGACACAGAAGTAAGTTTTTTCACTTTGTGCATGTTACGTTTTATAAAGCCTTTTTTTTGCATCGTATTCATGAAATTCAAAGTTTGTTTTTGTAGTTTTAAAAGGTATTTTCTGGTTAATCTAACTATACCTTTCGCTGTATTTATTTCTTACTTTTCGAAACCGCTTTGTAAACCGCTTTCTTCGTCTACACCGCCTATTCACCGCTTTGCCACGCATCGCTTCTTTTTAACATCTTTAACGTCTCATCGCTTCGCTTCAATAAAGTTCATTATTGCAGCGAAAGTTCGATTCTTCGAAGCTCGTCAAGAATTTTCTGTCCTAACGTGGGATTAAACCATCGTGTTGTGAATAACGTTCAGCGCTCACAGCCAATATTCCTTGCGGCACAAGTTGCGGACTGGCCGTCCTTGTGCATAAGCGCCATCTAGTCTCAAGAAGGCATTGTGAAATCAAATGGAAAGACCAATCGATCGCCACAAAGGCAACATTGAATATGGCCAAGCTACATAACGGCTGGTGTATCGGGATGAGCCGCACAGATCAGTGCTTCTGTAGCTCTTGATCTTTCTAGTTTTCCAGTTATTCTGTTTTTAAACAAGTTAAAATTTATTACTACTCGCCTTTTTTTGTTTACGGCGCCACTGGGACATGACTGCAAAAGCAGCTTAAAAGGACGAATGGACTAAGGAAGTAATTCGACTAAAAATTCAGTGGTTAAAGTACTCAGTCAATATAACTAACGTTACTGCGTTCAAGCATGTTGGATCCATATCTGCGTGAATTTTAAGAGCCAAATTTATCGAACGTACTGTTGATAACAACCCCTAAAAATTTTTGTTTTTGTTTTTTTTTTCCTTGTTTTTTTTTCAAAATTATTGATTTTTAAAAGCGGTCCCTTTTTTCGTCTTGGCACATGTTTGTCGACTGATGGTTAGCGTCAAGTCATTTGTAGCAGAAACCACAGAGTTTTTCGAATTTTTGTTGAAAATAATGTTTAAAGCTTTTTTAAAAAATAGAAAAATGGTTTATGTTTGCAGAAAAGATAATAATGCTTGTCATGTGACCTACCGTGAATCTTCTCCAGTATTAAGCCCCCTAGGACGCTTATTTATTTCAAGCATGTTTACGGGGGTGGGGTGGGGGCTTAATAGACGGAGGGACTTATTTAATTAAGCGAAGATGGCGGTATCAATTCTCCATAAAAAAAATCTACAAGGCATGATTTTGGAGGTCACGCAGCAGAAGATCAAAAACATAGTTAATTTCTTCCCATAAAAAAGGGGGGCCTTCATAAGCCTGGGAAGAAAGTGGATGAAATGGTAGAACGCAGTTTCCGTCAATGAGGCAGAGGGGGCAACTCAAAGCTGAGACACAGGCATGGCAATCTAAAGGCGCTATGCGGAAACATTAAAGAGAATGAGGCATAAAACAAGCACTTGCACTATATGTACAAGTTCAATACTTTTTTATTGTTGATATTGTCCCTGTGTAAATCTATGTGTCAGTAGTTTATTTGCAAATAACAGCTTACAGAATATTAATCACCTTTGAAGGGTGCCAGTGATACAGGCAAGGTAAATCATGGAGGATTTGCAACTCGACTTCTCAGGTAACAAGAGCTAACAGGTTTTTTTGTATATTTGTATGGAAATAGTGCAGCGAATTGACTGATCGGCCTCTGAAGAAATTGCCTCGTGCAAGGTAATGCAGATTCCGGAATCCGGGAAATTTTTGCTTGTGGAATCCGGATCCGGAATCCCGCAAACAATTGTAATCCAGAATCCAAGTTCCACTGACAAAGAATTCGGAATCCAGTAGCTCCGGAATCCACAACGTGGAATTCAGAATATAATCCAAGACTGTCTTGGATCGCCTTACATGGGGGCAAAAGAAATGTTTCTAATTCGTAAACGGAATAGGGATCTTTTCCTTATTATCTTCGCTTGACATTTTTTCGCCGAACTAATTCTCTAATAATATGTTTTAATATTTACTGTAGATCTTTCATTGATTTTACGGCATGTATACCTCTCAGTTTACTTCGTTATAATAATTATTTGAAGGAGCCTATTCCTTTTAAGCATGGTGGTTTCCTTTGGGCCTCCTCGCCATTAGCTTGTAAAATATTAAGAACTTCTTCTGCCTCGCACGTCTTATCGCAAAACAATAAACTTAACTCTTGAACTTGAAACCTATGTCATAAGGTTTAAGCTGCGATGGCGGATTAAGCATTGACGCAAATCTAGAGCTTAACCTGGGAGGCGACACTGGTGGAATTGATTTGGGTCAGATTCAGTTTCCTAATCGACAAGCAAGGCAGATACTGTCTGGAACTTCTCAGGCTCGACCGAACCTTGGTGGTGTTGTGTTGGGACAACCTGGCGTCCAACTTCAAGGCACATCTCAAGCTCGACCGAACCTTGGTGGTGTTGTATTGGCACAGCCTGGCGTCCCACTTCAAGGAAATTCTCAGGCTCGACCGAACTTTGGTGGTGTTGTGTTGGCACAGTCTGGCGTCCCACTTCATACAGCACCACCTACTGGTCAACAATCAGTCCAAGTTTCTTCTACGTCATATACCAATGTAAGACTATGTCTTAACACCATTGTAACGTTTTTTAATGCGCCAACAGGCAAAAAGAAATAAAAATTATCACAAGCTGGAGAAATAAGGTACTCTTTCCCAATGTTCATCGAAATGTCGATGCACTGATGACATACGCTTCTTATATTATTTGGCCTTAATGTTTTTACTTGGGGCCGGAGTAAACATCGGCGCAACCGCTGTAAAAAGTAGAAGGCGTGACCAGTAGTTACATCTCACCTACCATGAAGTTAAAAAATAGGGAGGGATATTCTTTAAAAAAAGGTACTTAGTTGTGCCAATTTTTTTCATTTTTCTCGGAATCTACTCAGAGTAAAAAGTTTCTTTTCATCAAAAGCACACGAATAAACTGATCTCGCGTGGTATTTTGTTTTCTCTGCTTTTGCGTTAAACTTCCTAACAGATATGTTTTCTTAAATCAAAAGCTCATTGATTATGTTCAAACCTTAATGGATCTTAATGATAGATTGCACAGTGATAAAACAGTGTTTAATTTTTGTGCTTTGCTTTGTGGCGATTATGATAGCACGGTTACCAAGATCAACCGCCGCCGTACCATGCCCCACCTGTCACCGTTCAGCAGCCTCCTTACAGTGGTGCAGCAACTATAATTACTACACCAAATCGGCCACCTGTGCCACAAGTGACACACATGCATAATGGTTTACCTGTGCAGACAGCTCAGCTTGCACAAATGCAGCAGGTATTTTACAGTTTTATATAATCATTGACGTGGCGCGGTTATGTGATGTGTTTCGAAGTTCGAATTCGGTTTCTTTGTATCTCGCAAGTAGAATCTCCTCCCCAGAATCTGAGAACACTTTTCTCCAACAGAAATTAAAAGGTGCTGGCTTCACTACAAGAGTTGAAACTTGGTTGACGATTTGTCACTGGTATCGTAATAAACGGCTTAACGAATAAGAATGTAAAGCTGTTTTAACAGCAGATAACTTGCTTGTATAAATCTAATCACGTACACTACTAATATTTACTTCTGTATATCTAAATTTAGAGACCTGTTGTAGTGGCTCCGGCTCCTTCAATTTGGATGGCACTATCTATTTTTTCTGTCATATTTTGTATGCCACTTGGAATAATAGCCTTTGTGTTTTCTTATCTGGTAAGATAATTTCGGCCATTGTTACTTTGCATTTGCCTACCGGTCTGTTTAGTTATGACCTACGACTAATCCTAACCCTAACCCTCGTAAGTTTTATTTTTTTCATGTCGTAGGCAAATAGTATTTTTAGGAAATTGTAGTGGTGTTCACCAGAAAGTAAAGCTCAGCAGCAGAAATCGCAAAAAGGAGCAAGAAGTTGGTACAGGCTCTCTTACTGATCTTGTGCTCCCCTGGCCATGTTAGATCCTCTGCGTATCCCAGAGGACGCGTACACGTATTTCCAATGTAGTCATCATTTCCAGCAAATTAGAAAACTAATGTACAATTTTTAAATTATTCTTTACCCTGAACTGACACTCCTTTCATATTAAGTTACGCTAAAAAAGTAATAAATTCATTATAGCAACCTATACACGATGAATTGAATCCGCTAACAATTGTGTGTAAACTGATTAAACTTTACTATCAAATGTGTCTAGTTTTTCTCACATAATCTTTGTTTCACGTTCGGTTTTAGGTCAACGAGTCACTCAAAAGAGGAGATCACCAAGAAGCAGTCAGAAACTCAAACGCTGCTATGTGGCTAAATGTGCTTGCCATAATAACCGGTTTACCTTTGTGGATATTTATTTTTTATGCAGTATATTAGCTTATATGGAAGCTAAATTGGGGCTCAGTTTTAAAGGAATACAGAACATTGAGACATGACATGGTCATTTATAGACCACAAGTTAATTAGTTCTTTTTGTGACTGTTAAGTCTTCCCCTCTCTAAAGAACAACTCCACCCAACTTCATAGACCACGTTATTATTTTTTCTTTTTTCTTTAATTTTCTATGTCCATTAGCCTTAGTCTTGATGCAGGAAGCTAGAGAAATAAGGGGAAGCTCTGTAACGATACTTAATATTTCGCAATCAAAAATGGGCTAAAGCAATGAATAAAGGGGCGGGAACCAGGAATGCACGGTATGGGAGGCGGGCGGCGCTACTTGGACATAAATGTTTTTGCTTTTGTAGCTTTTCTGCTGCTTTTGTCCTCGTTCTTTCGGAAATTGGCGCTCAGATTGGATATCAAAAGGACTATAGACTTCTTGGTCTTCAATTAGCAACAAAGAGATACATACACTCGTTGGCTGTCCTAAAGTGAGCTCTAAATTCCGCTAACTACTCCGACAAGAACCCTCATTTTTGCTGCTTAAAACGGCCTGATTAAGAATTTGCAATAGCATTGTCCTTGCGGTCTAAAGTGGCCAGAATTCTTGGGAAAAATATCCAGATTTATCCTTGAGACACGTCACAAATCGATAAAATGCTTTTGTCCGCGATGACACCCATGCCTTTTGAACGACTTGTGACCTCAAAGCCATTACGAGCATCTTAACCCATAACTTAACAAGGGATGTCTAGTAGGAGAACCGATTAAGAAACATAAATGCAATACAGTCTGAAGTCGTTATTATAATGGTGTTATTTTATTTAACAAAGTTTATGCAAAACCCTATACAACAATTCTACAAAAAGACAATAGCGAGAAAGTGTCCTCGTGGACGTCGTTTTGGTTTTCAGTAAACTAGGAACGCACAAATCTGCACTTTAGCTGGCTATACTGCAAATACAAGAACTGAGTTGCAAACAGTATTACACAGGAAGACAGCTAGGGTTCAAGAGAACAGACTGGGCGAAAGCTGGGCGAACATCAGAAGCAAATAACAATCTGGGAACGCCAAGGCCAATCCTGAAATCGATTAGGAGGGGTTCAAAATCCTTAACCAGGACATAGGCCATCCATGTCCGACGCTATCTCTAGTTAGAAGAGGGGGTTATCATTACACCCGCAATTTTAATCCCATTTTGCCACCTAAAAATACACATAAAGAGCTCAGTTGTTGCTTATGAAGACTGTCAGATCCAGTCAAAAGCTGCAGTGCTATAATGATTATGGGCCTTAAGACTAGACTAGAAATTATACAAGTGCAAACAGTATTTTAAGGAAAAGTCAGGGTTAAGGTGCTTAGGTCTAAAGAATTACATGGCAGTGGAAAAACATAGCAAACTTTTCTTCGTCTTCCCCGAGTTTACATGAAAAATTTACTTAAGAATTACAAGTGCAGTTTGGTGCGTTTTGACCTGAAACCCAAATAATCGTTATAAACAGTCGTCTCACTTGACACCTGCGCCCTTTAACTGTGGAATGCAGATTAAAATAGTTAGTATGGCACACAATCCAAACGAAATTGACGTCAGAGCCATGTTTTCGGCCTCGTGAAAGTTTTCTGCTTCCTTCTTCTTGCGTCCCATTGACCCAGCCCTTCGTGCCTACAAGAAAAAAAAAAGAGATTTAGTTTTGCATCCGTTATACCTGTGCCCAGAAAAAGAAGAAGGATGGATGGATGGATGGATGAACAGGCTGAGGGTATGAGCGAGTTGAGTGGCTGGGTTAATTTTTGAGTGAGTAAGTAATTGATTAAGCGAGACAAATAAGAATACATTTTTTAGAAAATGTTCAAAACAGCGCTTCCAATAACAATGTAATTGAGTGCTTACCAGAATCCAAAACACCAAAGAAATTATTCCAATGGGGAAAAGCGTCAGCAGAGAGCTAATAACAAGAGCTGTTCGTGTGCCATCACTGAACAACAATCGCCTGCAAGCCTCCTGTTGGGAATACAAAATGCTTTGACTAAGTTTATTACACTTTTAGATTCGAGGACTGATCAGAGGAATTAATAAAGGAAACACTACCTTTTCGCTTCCTTGATTGGACGAGGAAGCTGTTTATCTTTGATTTGCTTTTATACCTGAATCAGTGGTAAACTATATAAGAGTCCTTCATAGCTGCATTAGTTTACAATTCTGATGTCTTTTCCAAAAACAGGTGACTCAGTCGACCGAAATGTATCCAAGAGGAAGTTGTCTGAGCGGTGATAAGGACCGGTGGAGGTAAATCGCTCGACGCTAGATTGAAAATGCCGCACTGTTGACGCTCTTGTTTTGAGCGGTCCTCAAAATTGTGCGAGTGTTTGGACGAGAACCAATCTTCCCCAAAATTAATATAACCTAGTTTCAACTGCTTAAAGAAATAGTGATCCGATCGGAATTTGTGTTATTGTACTGCTCTTTGTGTCAGATTAGTCGCGTGGTCGGACAGCTTGCTTTTAGAACAACAAAGATCTTCTGAAACCATGCCTGGGGACTGAGATGCGCTCTGGTTGGTGTTAAAGAAGTTACCCACCATCCCAGGCGAAGGTTTCATTTGTTAAAAGTGAAAAATTAAATTGAAAGTTAGATGCACACCTGATAAGCTGGATCTTCTTCAAACTTCATTTGCTCCATGTTGCACGGTCAGATTACAAGATTCCTAAGATATAAACAAGTGGGAAAGTAAGTTTTTCGTTTCAGCAACTGTTGACCAAAAATTGACAAATTATTAATAAGATATTTTTAAAATATTTTCAATGGATTCTTGAAAAAGTACAAAATTATGCTGATCGGAACTATGTGGGTGCTTGTCATTGGGAAATCTGGATTTAGATTTTGAAATTCAAACTTGAACTCGAAAAACGGATTTCAGTGACGAGAAATCCATCCTCAAGTTCAATTTCAATTAAGGTCAGTGTAAGTTTTGCACTGCGCATCTCATTCTGTACATATGACAGCGGCGTGCAGGGGTTTCAATAAGTTTTTGCACAAGCGGGTACTTAAGAGTAACAGGCGGGTACATTTGAAAATGAGAGCTTCTAAAGAAACATCATTTTTAAATGGCAAATTAAGGTTTTAACTGTGACGAGTCGAACAACCGGCATACATATTAAGTCTACTTTGAAGCGTCAACTAGAAACACAGGCATCAAAAGACTGATACGCTAAGCTTCTGGCAAACGGACGCAGCAAGTTCCAACGTTGTTGGGCCAACAATAAAAAGATTGTTGCGTCCATAATTCAGTGGTGTGAAAATGGATGCAACAAAACCAACAATGTTGGGACCTGCAGTGCTTAGTGCGAAGGATACAACCCCATGAGACTTAGTAAACTTGAATTCTACAGCCATCTTTGGCGCGTGCGAGGCCCCAACAAAGTTGGAAGAGCTGTGTAAACGGATCCAACATTGTTGCGTTACGGTTTGGAGATACGGAACAAAAGAAATGTTGGGAGTTGATGGCTCAAACGTTTGACCGGTTTCAAACTTTGCACAACCACTCTTAATAACACTCAGCAACATGCAACAGAGTGTGCAAACGGACGCAACTGTAACATCCAACAATGTTGGGAGTTGTTAGCCACCAATGTTGCGTCCTTTTGCAAGTTAAGGGGCCCTTAAGCGGATAAGTCAAGCGCGTGCCTTATCACGCACAGGCATCATCATGGCGCCTTTTTGTCTACAAGTTTTGGGCTGCGTGCAGTTATTACCAAAGGTGTCTAAATAGCTGTATTTAGCAGCACTGTACCGTGAAAACGAGCAGGGTGACCCTCTCTTTTATAGACTGCTGGTAGTTCGCCTTTTCTCTTAAAATCCGTTTAGTTCTTATCTCAGCCAGCGCGATTGGAAACCACGACGGTATGTTACATAAGGGTTTAGGACGAGACGAGAAAAGACGGACTGTGGAGTCTAGTAAACAAGCCCTCCGTCAGCCCAGAGACGGAGTAACCGATTGGTCAAATTTACAGCTGTTGACAGATCATTGACTGGTCTCTGTGGAGTTGCAAGCGGTAAAAAATAGTCACGCGTCACAACCAACTGCGAACAATAACGAATCAAGCGATAATCGCTTGTAAACTAAAACGTTTAAGGATATTTCTGTAAATTTCCACAAGGAAAGAAATTCAAAGCAATCTTACCGGATTTGAAGAAAGTTTAATTTTTCAGTTGTTTATGTTCTATTTATAAACTTGTTTCAAGTTACTCGGGTTTAATTACCTTGACAGCTTTGTTGTCCCCAGACAGAACAAAAGAGTCAGCAGTCTCTTATTTTTTTCCTTCTCGGGCTTGCGCACTCGTTTATAGCGGTTCACGTGCTTGGCTTTTGTAAATTTGTAAAGAAAAATAAGAGACTGCGAGTCTACCTCTTTTAACGTTCTCTTGACTTCTTACAACAGTGCACCAAATTGCACCGAAAATCTACGTCAGGTTCGTTTTCTAGAGAATCACCTTCAGCAATCCAAGTCCGGAGGTTCATTGATTTTTCTTTCATCTCTTTTCCCGCGGAAATTGGCAAAACTATTCTCCACATAAACAGCGGTCTTAAGATACGCGTATTATAATAAGAAGAAAAAGACCACTGTTCACAAGAACATTTTTGCAATTCCTTTTTCGTATTTCCTAAAAATAACATTAAAGACCGAGTAATTCAGTGAAATCCGGAGTTGGACTTCTTGACTGAAATCCACCTTGAGAACAGATTTCTTGGATTTGAAGTCCATTTTGGATAAGATGTTTTATTGCATTTCCGATATCCGAATTTTAAAATCAAAAACAAAATTTCCCATCAGAAGCACTCAATGTCGCAAAGGGTTAGACTGCTCACAGTGCTTTATTTTTCCGTAAGATGGTCGAGAAGGAGCGCTTCAGGTGGCCATCTTGACCGACTATCTTATCTACAAAGGGGGCGGAGGACGGTTTGGCTATAATGAATATAATATACTGCAAATGAATCTAAACTTAAAAACAAATGAATCCACCCTCTTTTTTTCATGCAAATTCTCGAACAAAAAGTGTATCATTTTGCCGGCAGACATGGCCGCCTTTTCACGTGGTTGCAAAGCAAGAATTAACTTATGTAAGATTTCGTGTCAAAAACCGAAAAAAAACAACAGACTGGTGGATACGGTTGAATGGACAAGTAATCGTCAAAGTGCCATATTGCGAAATAAACGTTAGTCTAGGTTTGGATGAGTTTATCCTCACAACTATTATCTTATTTCAAGCGGAAGTTTTGAAAGGTTTCACCGTTATTATATTATTATTAAGTCCCGATAAAAACGTTGACTTACAAATACGTGGTACCCTATTAAAACATATATTTCGTCCTATAAAATATTATCATATTGCCCGCTGGCATAAACGTTACAGTGAATTAGCACAGAGATGAGGTTCAGTTAGATATAACGAAATGGATTAGGAAATGTGATCAAGGTATCGAGGAGGAAATTCGAGAGAAAGTGGTCTTAAAATAGATACATCCTAGGATCCCTTTACAGTGTAGTACAAAGTTCTCTTCTGGGTTTATATTTATTAAAAGCTAAACTTTAGTCAAATGTCCAAGTCCTTTTGATATTAGTCATTCAATAATTAGAAACCTTTGAAATCAGGAGAATCAAATTGACTTCCGATTGACTACATTTCTATATCAAAAGCTTGATCGAGTCTAACTTCCATGCCATCATTTGCAATACGGAAAGGATATCTTAGGGTTTTGGATATAATTATTCACGCATGGCATCCTAGCCATCCGCACTAGTGATAAACAAATAGCTTTTGAAATGGGTTTTAGATGCCGTTGAGTTTTTGCTTGTACCGAAATGGAAAGCAGCAATAACCTATTAAGATCAGGAAAGAATCTAAACCGTGCTTTAACGCTGTTATAGCTCTAAAGGCAAAAGTTAAAAAAGGATTTCGGGTATTCTTCGCTTGAGACGCTTTACATAACTGCAAGCAAATTGAAGGCGGGCAATTCACGATTTACCTTAACAAAGTGTGTCTGTAGTTCCTCCTGGACTTGACTTCACTGCACGTTGTCACAATTTCCTTGTTAAGTAAGAAATTCTTGCTGTAAAGCTTCGGAGAAGTTGCGAAAAGCTGTTTTGAGCAAAACCCGCACGCAGCTCGACTTCACCACAAGCGTGACCTTGCATCAAGCATGAATGGTATGTGCTAAAGTACCGATGGTTTGCATAACAAAGACGGAAGTGATTGTACTATGACTAATAATAGAAGCATTGTTTGGCATTTCACCGACCGAAAGAGTGGAAAGTGGAAGAAAAAATGTGCTTTGAAAGAATGAGTGCGTGAGTAATGGCGCGAATTAAAACTTACATTTTGTGAACTGTCGAACGGAAGGAGTTTATTCCAATCTCTAATCTTAAAACTTTGTTAAATAAGACAACAACAAGCCCTAATCAATATTGAACGGAACTCTTGTACAAAAAGTTCGTTCAAGTTTCGCTGGGTTTCCACTGCCTTAGCTATATCGGTGTCTGTTAAATTGGCAAAGTGTTGCGTTTCTCTGAAAACCGAGTGAAAATTAAATCTTAAAACAGAAAAATGTACTTTATACTATTGGATGCATAAAATGCTAGCATGCTCAAGACCCTGGTTACATTTAAGGGAAGAAAGAACTGGCAAAACGAATCGACTGAAACATGCACTCCGTAAACATTGAGCTGCGCATAATTACTTACACTGATGCGAAATAAATCCGCAAGATCGAAATGTGTCTTTTCCAATGTTGTAAATCTTTCAGTCATGTCGACCCTCCCCTCCCTCACTATTGAATCCTTTTTTTTTGTTTGATATTGGATCAGGGATTTTTATAAGAAGTTTAGTGGATCCGGTTTGGTGGCCTTATTTTCAAAACAACTATTCAAGTAATGTGTATTATGTATTGTCCGCTTGTATTTGATGTGTGCCTCTTGGGTGCGTAGCAGGCGTAGTAACATCTGTGATCAATAAATGTCCACAAGAGACGACGCCACTCTAGCAAGTTAAAGGTAAAAACTATTTTTCTTTCACGTTAGTCATTCACTTAAGTATGGCATAAACCCAGGTTATCACTTGCTTGGAGTCTCTAAACAAGAGTAGTTTTGCCGTAATATTTAGACAAAATACGTTTCGCATCACCGACAACAAGGTTACGCACGCACGCAACTCAAATACACTTTTTCGCGGAACAAAATGTCGAATTTATTCTTGCGATGACTTCCCATAGACGCTGAGCTGAATTTGATATAGCCAGTAGTACGAGATAACTAGATAACGGCACTCCATGGTTGCCAAGCGCTCGATAACGATTTTGCCATACAAGCTGTTGATCCATTCATTTTCTCTCGTGATAGATTATTACAGTTTTATTTCGCTTCTTTCTGAGGACCAGCACAATAAGGCAAAACAAAAACTGAGCGTGAGTGTTATCTTTGAAGAGGAAGTTATGACTCATGCAGCATCCCTGACTCACTAACAAACGAAATGCCTCACGGTGGTGGGTGGCTCACTCGATTCGCTCACGGTCACAACTGTGTTTGTGGCACATTGCTACATGCATGTATTACAAACATTTGCTGACAACATTGTTTCGTTCACGTTTCCAATTTAAAATATTTACTGGTTGCTCTGTTTTCTTAAATTGATTCTATACACATACATGCTAGACAGTGAACTCAGAAGTAATCTGGCATTTGTCTCTTCGCTCACCTCAACTATTACCTATTCCTGATACGTCATCTGTGACAGCGTTTAGTCAGATCAATTTCTCATTGTCAGCACTGGCATTTCAAATGTGCATCTTCATTTTGATTTGCCTTTTTTAAAAAAAATGCTGTTGAGTTTATTGCTTCATATAGTAATTTATGCTAGCCATAATTAGCTGCGTGACATAAGTGTCAGTCAGTTTAAGGTTTTGTGCACGCTATACTGGATTGCTTAAACCCCCGGGGGGGGGGGCTCTGCATATGAAAGGGGTGGGGATACTCGTCGGAAATTTTGAATTAAACCCCTGAAAGAGACCGATCTGGGCGTGGCCCAAGCTTTTTTGACCCCTAAAAGAGACCATGTTAAAACACGGACAATATTATATTTTTATATTTTTTCACGTACAACCTTAAACAAGACCTTTCCGGCCCCTAAGCGAGACGACGAGCATCCCCACCCCTTTCATATGCGGAGTCCACCCACCTGGCTAAAACCATTCGGGATAAGGCTTCTGTTCACACATAAGACGGTGTTTTCGACGCGATTTCCAAAACAGAACGAAGCTGCGCCGATCTTAAAAGTAGGTCGTCACATATCGGATAGGTTTCTGCCACTCTTTGTCGCAATGAACAGGTATTCGGACCGTTGCGGAAGTAATAAGTAGGAGTGAGGACTCGAACCCGACTGAAACCGAAGTCAATGAATGAATCAGAATTTAGCGCACCAAACTCTATCGGCCAACCACTCCGGTGTCGTTAAAACGACTTATTCCAGTTCTGTGCCGTTGCAGTTCGTACTCTACTGGCAGAAAAAAGAATAAGCCGACGAGAAAACGACCTTATTTCCGATGAAATCTGCCATGACTGCGATATTGCTTGATGCTCTTGGAAAAATGCATCATGGGATACTATTCGATCATCTTCTATTCTTTATCTACCGGATAGCATTGCATGTCCGCAAGAAAAGCAGAGAACAGTCTCCTATTTTTATTTTTGAGTTACCTAGTCGATCCGAGAGCCGAGTGTGGAGGTAATGGCCTTAGTTCTGTGCCAGGGGCTGATTGTTTACAAGGCCTTTGCTGTCCTATGAAATGCGACTGAACAGTACATATACGGCCTTTTAAAACCATTGGAAATGTGATATACATTCTGTATATCACTGGTTTGAAGAAAAGGAATCCGTCTCTTTCAAATTGACTTGAACTCGCCTGAAACACACTCGTTTTATGTCAGGTTAGACCGTGAGAAACGTTTCTTGCTCGGCCTAAGAGAGTTCATAAGTTCTTTGGTTGTATTTTTATAAAGCTGTAATGATAGGTTGAACCAGAAAATGGCGAGGAAATAAACGCCTTGCCCTCATCTCAGCGGCATGGTCGCACTTGGGCAATTCCTCAGGTCCCCAATCTCAGTCTTAAAGATTCTTGCAGAGAGAATCCATTGGGTAAGTCGATTCAGGGATAGGATCAGTGAATATTTGGCCTTTTTTCTGGATATTTGCAGCGCCAGAAACATATATGTATTGGGTATGAGGTCCTTTTTAAAATAGGTCCTGGAAGAATCGCTATATTCTTGGTCATTTTCCATAGGTTAAGATGAGTGACAACATCTGATTTTTTCTCTCTAGTCTTACTGCTTCGTAGTCATTGCAAATTTGGGACTACTGAAATTTCCTTGTCTCAATGGACGAAGTCGAATCAGGCAAATATGAAGGAGGCGTGCAGGTACATATTATTTAATATGCAGTATTTCTATGCAGTGAATGATACATTGAGTTAAATGAAATGCAGATCCAATCTTCGGCGCTCGTAAAGTCCCGGATTTTATGAAGGAAGGCTTCGCCCCGAGATCCAACCCCTTACCCTTTCATATACCATTTTTGGCAGAAAAGGTACCCATTTCGTATACCTTTTATTCATGATACCCATATTAGTTTAAAACGTTGCATCACTTTTAACTGCTGTAAATGCACCGTCTCTTAAATATGAATAAATCACTAAACCAGAAAGTTTTCTTATTTTTTTTCACAGCATTAAAATGAACCTGTTGGCCCATTTAAGCCCTTTCACAGACGACAATGACACGGATTTCCCTTCCCTTCAATAGAGTGGTTTTCGTTTGAGTGTCGTAAAACCAAAACCAAAGTAATTACTCTGGCCAATCACATAGGACACAGACAATACATTGAACCAATCAAAACTCGAAGTAATTACATGTGGCTGACGCAAAGCGCGGGAAAATGCATGCGAGCGCGTCACAATTGGCTTTGGTTTTACTTCTGATTGGATGAAAAGGTGGCGCGAATCTTTTAAGCCAATCGCATCGTGTAGAAAGCGCAAAACCAATTACTTTTCGACACTCAAATGAAAACCGCTCTATACTTGAAAGCACCCGAAAGCTTTGCTCCTTTGGCCACTGCTACGCACTTTTCCAATGTAATATTTATTGTAACATGTATTAGTAGCTCTGATTTGCTTCTTTTTCATTTCCTATCATTATTGTAATTATGTACTTTTTTTAGTAAGTGTGAATAAACTTACCTAGTGAAATCCCTACCCTTTGATATACCGGAAGCCTGAAAAAGGTATCCCTCTCGGGCGATCAGCCTGCCCGTTACGTGTTGGCCATTACCCCAGGTCTTAAAGTTAACACTGAGCCAAAAGCTTCTATTCCATCAACTCTTACCATGATTTCCGTGTTCAAAAACACCATAAGTAGTCGTCACATTTGTTGAGACAAATGTCCCGTTACGCCCTCCCCAATGTTGATTGACATGCCCATTTGCAAAAAACGAGACTCTCCACATTGGGGAAGGAGAGAAGAACTACACACAGGAAAAGTCAGATACGTTAGTTGAGATGGTGTGGCATGAAAAATCCTCAGTTTTCTTTATGCTGACTCTTACAACAATTGTAGAAAAAAGACGCACTCAACTTTATTTCATTAACTCTTGACAACCCTGTTTAAAATTTTTGAATTGTTCGAATAATTAGACTGATCAAGACCGCTGGTCGTGAATTATTTGACATGGATCCCCCCACGATAATGACGTTTACGTGACAAACAAGAGGAGACTTGCAAAGACAAGAATGATCTGCGAATAAAAAAAAGGAGTCTCAAAACTGCATGACTGATTCAAAATCTACTATTCTCGGTCATAAAGCATTTGAGGTTCGTCCCATGTGAAGTTCAACGTTTGACGCTGGCCTTACTCTTGAAGCTTTAAAAGATGCATCGCGTATAAACGAACCAGTTATTTCTGTACATTCTTTATTCTTTTTTCTTTTCAGTTATGTTGGTATGAAATAAATCTTGCTAGTCACTCCTTCCATAAATTATTTATTTGCCCAATTTCTTTTTTCAGGAACCACTTGGTTTTAGCATGCAGGCAGAGCGCGTGAGTGATTAAATGTCTCTTTCTTTCAAGAACAATAACAGCTTGATTAAAAAAAAAAATCATCAATCTGTTATCGTTCTTGAATTTCCTTTGCTATGTTGATGTTTTCTGTTTCTCTTTCTTTTGCAAGCCGAGGAACCGCCCGCCCGGCTAGTTCAATTGGGTAAGCG
Source organism: Porites lutea (assembly GCF_958299795.1). Lineage (NCBI taxonomy): Eukaryota > Metazoa > Cnidaria > Anthozoa > Scleractinia > Poritidae > Porites > Porites lutea. The sequence goes on from NC_133204.1 coordinate 1,011,489, forward strand.
ACGGTCTGCCGAGTGGGAGGTCGCTGGTTAAAACCCCGGCCGGACCAACACTCAGAGTCTTAAATAACTGAGGAGAATGTGCTGCCGTTGTTGAGACATCTACAAAATGATTAGACATTCTAGAGTTATCGGATAAGGAAGAAAAACCGTAGGTCCTGTCCCACAGCTCTTTCACTTTTCTGATCATGTGGGACGTAAAGAACCCACAATGCTGTTCGTTAAGAGCAGGGGGCGTAGACCCCGGTGGTGTGGGTGGGTAATGAAGGGGTTATCAATAGGGACGGAAGTCTTGTTTCATTCCCAGTCACCGAGTTGAGTCAACGTGGCGAATTCAATAAAGTTAGTTAAGAATGAATATATATTTTAATGTGTTAACTGAAACACTTAGAGAAGTGTACAGTCTCCTTATTTCACGGCTATATAAACCAGAGAAAAAGTCAAGAAAACAAGTGTTGAAAAAGGTTTCCTATAAGCTTTTGGAAAACGTACCATTTGAATAATGAAATTTTGTCGCAGCGTTGTATAAGTGATAATTCAGAACCTTTTAATTCTGTGGCGGCTATCTCAGTTCTCACCACCCTAAAACGCGGTTTTCTCGCTTTAACGATCCTCTTTAACCACCTTAACACGCGGAGATCTCGTTTTAACCACCGTGAAGCGCAAATATCTCGCGGCTTTAACGATCCTCTTTAACCACAGTGAAACGCGAATATCTCTGCTCGCGGCTTTAAAAATCCCCCTTAACCACCGTGAAACGAAGGGCATTTACTGCTATAATCCACAGTTAACCGATGGGCTCAGTGAACGAATGGGGATGGATGGAACAAAAATGAAGACTGAGAATAGAATTGAGTAGAAAATATTCAGAGAGTATACTGAGTTTATTCATTCATGGTTATCCCTTAAAAGTTTTTCTTCGAAGCATATTTGCGAAAGTGAAGAATGATCATCGCAGTAAATTTTCCAATTTAAGTAATTGGAAAAAAGAAGCCTGAAAAAATCAGGGCTTCAACGGGATTCGAACCCGTGACCTCAGCATTACCGGTACGTTGCTCTACCAACTGAGCTATGAAGCCACACACTGGGAGTGAGGTCAATATTTGCGTTGCTTAGATTACAATTTTTAATCATGTATTTTAACTGACAACTCTTTTTTTTTTTCAGTTTGCGCCATTACGAGAGGCTCCTCCAAATGACTACCGCCTACTGGCCATAGTTTCCATATTCTTTTGTCCTTTGGTTGGCTCGCTGGCTTTTGTCATGTCATATCTTGTAAGTAACGCGGGTTAAGAGTGTATACACTTAAACTGGAATAAGATGTTTTGAAAGAATGGTAAATAAAAAATATAAACAGAAAATATAAACAAGAATAATTAGCTTCACTTGACCAATCCATGGCTTTTAGCGGCGCAATAGATTTTGGACAAAATGAAAACAGCCTGACTCGTCCTCAGTCCTCTTCGTAACTCGAGCGGCGGAAGCAGGGGGTGATGGGATGGGTCTCTTAGTCTTATTTTTGCGTTGGTTTGAGCCCTGCGGGCACTAGTACTCTTTAAAAAAAAGGTCTGGAGTGAATGTGAGGACAGAGAGTATTTAAAGACTGGTAAGAGCTTGTGAATTTTTTTTTTTTCCGCGCCTTACAAGAACAATTTTAAAAAGAAGAAAAAGAAAAGAAAAAAGGAAAAACGATCGAATCCCTGTATCGCTAGTGTGACTTAATATCATTTTCTATTCATACTTCTTGCAGACAAACAAGCGATTCGAAGCAGATGAGTTAAAGAGAGCGGAAGATGCCTCGAGAGATGCAAAGTTTTCAGCAATAATGGCAATCTTCTTTGGAGTTGCTATCGTGTTATTCTGTATTTTTATATTTGCAATTGTTCCAGTTCTGGCGTAGAAACAATCAAAATGCTATATTGCATGAGATAAGTCACGGCCCACTTTCAACCCAAGTATTTACCCCTTACTAACGTTAAGAAAAAAAAATGCAGCGGACAACTCAGTGCGCTGGAAAAATCATGACCCTACTCATCGAAAAAAAAAAATTGGCATAATAATAATTTAGGAAGATGAAAGTGGATATGGAACGAAATGTGGAGCATATAAGCTTCGATATATTTTGTAGCGTGTTCTTTTTCTATAAAGTTAATAATAGTGGTTGAATGTTTACGCACGAGATTTTAAACGGGGTGGTTTATTGTGCAAATGGTAAGCAACCCTTATAATCCTTTTTGCCTCGTTAGGCAAATAAACGACATCTGCTTGAGTGCCATTTTATTGTTTTCCCATAAATGGATTGAACGGGTTTAAATCACATAAGAAAGGTAAACAGCATAATTTTCTAGCTGTAAATCATTACACAACGACAGGTCACTACAGGTAGAAAAAGAATGAAAAATCTGGTCAGAGTTTTTATATCAGTACAAAAAGTAGCCCTTTTATTTTTTCCGTCATATTCAAGTTCTTTTCTTAACTATCGTTAACACAACTATGGCACGGAAACTAAAGAACATTAATTGTTTCTCAAGTGAATTTTGAACTTAGAATAATGGCATCAGTTATTTCTAATAATTGTAGGTGGATTCAGGCAATCAGAGTACTCATAATAGCTACTGTGCAGTAATTGATAATTTATAGTTGATTGCAAATTTCAACCAAATTGTCATTATTGTTTATGAATTTGTGATTATGATGCTCTGAATGAATATTTGTACGCGTTTACTGTTATGTATGTCTACTATCCTGGCATGTGTATCAATTGAAAGCAACTTACACATATTTTTGACTCGTTATATGCAATAAACAAAAATTATTCTTATTCAAATCAATTGTTTTATGTCACGATTTTATTATTTGAAAATATACTGGAACTTGACAACCTCATGTACTGCGTATCGCCTGGCCAATCATTTATTACCATTAGATAACCATCTATCCACTTTAGCCAGATAGATATAGAATAAGATGCATATCTCCCTCAAGTAACTTTCGCAAATACAATCAACATTTAATATTAGGGAGCTTAAGCAACGATGACGCGGAATAATACACCTTCAACTCAAAACTATAAAATAAGTATCTTTTTCCACTGCACGACTAGGACAAATACAGATTTTTCTAGTCATGGGACATGTTAGACTTAACTTAAATCATAAAGACGCCATGAAAAACAAGATACGGTAATTTGCAAACTGTCAATATCTTGAAAAGGAATCAGAATGAAGCCGGTCGCCATCGCATCCTTCAAGGTATAGCGACAATAACTCAGTCACAATCACAGGTTTTTCCGGTATGCTACCGTGATTTACTTATCTTATTTTATCAGAAAAAAAAATCAGATAGCTCACCACAGTATTTGTACTGAACTATTAAAGTGAGGATTATTTTATAAAATAATAACTGACGAAAAGCAATTAGAAGATTTCGTGCAGTGTGCATGGTAATTTTGCAAGAAGTAATATTCAACGTACAACAGAAGAAATCAAACATTTATTACCACTTTAAATTGTATCACCTTTTTCTGAAAACTGTACATGGCACTTAAAAGCTACAATTTAAGTTAAGGCCTCTGTGGTCTATTCTGCTGCTATAATTCAGAAAACTGATACAATATTGTATGTTCTTTTTAATTTTACTGTTTTTGACCTGGAAATATTCCTTTACAGTTTTAAAAAAATTAGCGATTTCATGACATCTTTTTGAAAACCCTTTAAGAAGTTGTTATAATTAACGACTTTTTAAGGGAGACAGACATTTGCATTAACGTTTGAATGTGATTTGAATTAATAAGCTGAATATAAAGAAATGCATTGACGTATTTCTGATTAGTGGTGATTTTTAATCACAGTTGTTGAAATACCGTGTATAATACGGTCCAGTTTCTGCCTTGTTTGAACGTTCGAAACGCTGATTTAAAACCAAAATAACTTTGTTTCACCCAAAGGCAGAATATTTTTTATCTAACTAGTGCCGTTAGAAGGAATCATCTGCTTTGTTAACAAGGAAGTCATTCAATTTAATGTCAGAGGTAAGTTCTGTTATTTCACGCATGAGACAAATCGATCAACCCCACAAAATCCACCGATCACAAACATGATCATACCTAACAAAACGTCCCCCAGAAAGAACAGTGATCGGCTCAAAGATAATATGCACTGTATAAATCAAAATTTAATGAGTCCTACGTAAACTATTCACTGTCATGATAGTATGGTGACTTGCGATATTTGTTGCACTTGTCTCATGCCGTCATTAATGGCCTGTGGTACACGCTGAAACATAAAAAGCAACGAAAATTTTTCACAAAGTCTCCTGGGTTTTATAGATACTTTAAGTGGCCGAACACAAGACAATGCTATTAGCTAGGCAATCCTCTTTTTTTTACTCCGTTTAGCGTCCGACCGACCCAAATTTTTGGCGTTTTCAAAAAAAAAGTAACTACTTAGTTAAACCACTTTTCAGTGGAAGTAATTCTTTTAATCTGATAAATGAGCATAGTAATAGTATAGCGAAAAACAGGAACAAAACAGGAACATTGAATTTAATCCGACCGACCGACCGACCCAATATCAGGAAACGCATTCGACGCTAAACGAAAAAAAAAGGGGGGAATGGCCTTACAAAAACTTCTGACTGAATGTACACCTTTTGAAAACTTCTTCGGTCAATCTAAAGAAGTTGAAGGTTCTAGATTTAATGGATCATCGAAGTACCGCTAACGTGACAAACTTGGACGACCATTTCAATTTCGATGGCAGGCTTCGCTGCCTTTATTAAAGACACTTTCAACTGTACTTTACTACTCAAGGAAACTATCGTCAGTTTCAATGAAGTACCACAAAATAATCCTCAAGCATATTATTAGGAAGTTTATTTTCACGTCCTTTCCCTACAACATACAAAAATGAAAACGTTTTTCTCGATCCTGTCCATTCAGGTTTTAGAAAGACAAAATAGGTCGCGCATGTATGTGAAATTTCTTTCATAATGACTTTAAGTGATTTGTTCTACTAACAAAAGTAAAATATGAATATGAAATAATCTAATTTTATTATATGTGTTGAAAAATGTTAACTTCTATCAGTATCTTTCCAGTACAAAAAAATTGATCTTATCAAGTGATGCGGTCAAAGCATCAAAGGCCTGAACAGTTCACTCCCGATAATTCAGCGGACCCTCGCTAACTCAAATCCCACGCAAACACGAACCAAAATCGATTTCCCCTGGATTTCCTTCATACATTTACTATAATTTTACCCTCAGTAACTTGAACCCTCGATAGTCGAAGTAAGTTTTGTTTCCTTTCAGATCATATTTATATAAATTTACCCTCGATAACTCGAGCTATGCTTTGAGCGCCTGACAAGTCGAATAAAGAAGTGCACTGCAGTCCGAAACATTGAATTTATTTTAACAACCCGTCCACGTATTCTCTGTCTGTAGTTTTTGGTCAGTCCAGGTTAAACACAGTGTCCAGCACTGAGTATTTATCAAGCTTTGAAGTGTGCATGTTACTTGAATTCATTCCCCATCCCATTTCTTTATAGTTTCGGTTATTTACTTCGAACTCCCGCTAACTCGAACTATTTAAGATTTCCCTTAAAGATTCGAGTTATCGGGAGTCGACTGTATTCATATTATATACACATATTAAAACAACTTGACAAGCGCGTTCCGATTTTTACATTTAACAGCTTAAAACAGGACGCAATAATTTAAAATGCAAAGAAATCTAACACATTACTACGCTTTTTCTGTCTCTGTTGCTTTTGTAGATGTCTAAAATCCTGCTCACTCTGCTTATAACATTGTCGACAGCTCTCGTTTTTAGAACACGTGGTGAGTAAGATTCATCAATCTTAATGAAGGTCTCAGTGGGGTTGACCGCTAGCCGTAAAACAGCCTAAAATTTTAGTCGTTGGCTCCACCAAAAAAATTGAGACAACGGCGCAATCTCGTCGAGATAATACTTTTCCGTTGCCGTCACTTTTTCTGACCATAACCTGTACTATTGACGTCATTTTACCGGATATCGTAAACGTCTTCTATGTTTGGTCAACGCTTCCTGGTTATGAAGAATTAGCCGGGGGATTTCAGCCAAAAAGAAACAGAGAAATATTTTGAATGAATAATAATAACCTCTGACCAGGGGCCTATCTGCTGTTAACTGTAAATGATTCTACCCTATTGAGACCCTTGTATATGTTTACGAAAATATCATTTTGTCTTGTACTGTTACTCAAAATATTACAGCGAAAGTTCTTAGCCATGTTTTAAGTTACCAATGAATAGGAACATTTGAAATCGGGCGGTAACTGCCTTAACCCTCAAATCGACGTCAGGAGATTTTAAAAAAACTGCTGATGATATAAAATGGAGTGTGTTCAAATTCTCTTTTTGCAAACTGCTGTATCTAGATATTCTTTTTTTTTCTTGTTTGATTTAATATTGATAAAAATATTTCAAAATTATTAGCTGAGGCAGAGTATGATACCAAAAGGTTTGTAGATCGAGAAGGGTGTTTAATATCCGCCTAAACAACAGACCAGGTTGAGACCAACTACGCTCTTCTGGCTCTGTTTAATTTCCCATTTCCTATCAGAACCGAAATCATTAAGTGAATTGTTTTAATATTCATTTACTCTTTGTCCAAGCTCTTCGTTATCCTATATTTTTGTCATAAACTGTAATCATATGAATAATTTGAAGATTAACAAGTTCATCGTGTTTGAGCGATTAACCGCCATTTTCTTAATAGCGGCTGTACTGAATGATGAACAGAGACTGTTACGTAACCTGTTTCAAAACTACAGCAAATCTTCTCGACCCGTCCTCAAAAGAAATTCCCAAGTGGTCGTCATATTTAGAGCAAAACTCAAACAGATAATAGATTTGGTAAGTAGGAATAAATAGTAAGTGTTAATGAAATTAATTAGAGATACTGGAATAGCAAACAGATGAAAAACTTAAATGAGAGCTAACGAGGGTAAGCGAGTCACGAAAAAGCCCCAAGGATGGTGCCTACAGTATTACTTTATTGTATTTTATTTTACTTTTATGCGAATGAAAATAACTTTTATCAACTGGAATAACGAAATGAAATTGCGAGAGAAAGTTCGTGTATTTACCTGCTGGGTTTTCAGATATAGGTAATACCTCCCTTATATTCACAAAGCTTATCAGTAAGTAGTATCCCCATACTTGTTATAATTTAAAGCATTATTCGCCAACACAAGTTGTATTAGCGACCAATAAGTTAAAGGAATTTTAGTTTGTTGATTCGATAGAATAAAGTGGCCGCTGTATGTTAAAGAAAAACAATAAACACGATTCAGGTTCACTGTATATGTCCCGTATCATTTATGACGTAGCACAGTAACAATATAGAGTTAAATATACATACCGTTTAAAAACAAACCTCTCCAGGAAATGCATTTCGATTCCTACTCACTAACAAGCAAACTTTAAGTCTGTTAGAAATACACTTGGCTGCGCAATTATATCACACCCTCAATATGGTATCATAGTTCAAAAGTAGGTGGGGTGGCTGCAAATGCATCTGTAGCAGTAGTTTTAAAAGTTTTAACGTGAGAATATTCTAGCCAGTGATGAGATACACCTAATTGCAATAAGGTTGTCATAGAAAAAAGCAAAAAGCAAAAAGCAAAAAGTTAAATAGGAATTAATTAGCATGTAATTATCATAGCTTGCAACATTCACAACACACAAGCTTATAGCTGAATATTAATCGCGTAATATGAGAGAAATCATTTGCATCAGCCGGCTTCTTCGAGGCTGATTCATCCACTGAATTTCAAACGTGCTCGAATTACAAAGGTGTATCGGATAACTACTAAAGAAATAATAGCTCCATTTTCTTTTAATAAATATAGCCTGGGGTAAATTCCAGGAACTCAAAGCGTGTTTTAGATTAGTGCTAAATAGAAAAGCCAGTCTGCGTATGGTTTGCAGTGCACAACACCATCTGATCACAATTTTCAAGCAGCAAATCAGGGGCGTAGGCAGGACTTTTCATCGCGGAGAGGATAAGGGGGTCCTCCGCCAGTTCCTCACCTGATCCACAGACCAAGCTTCGTTTGTTAGGACATAAGAGATTGGCGACTGAAAGTGCGACAACTAAGACATAACATTGCTCGCGTCAATTTACCTTTTTCTTTTTCGAATTGTGCGACGTCTGTACATGTTGATGGAGAATGTTGGCTCTAAAATGACTATGGCGCCTGTCTATCTTACAGCGCGGAATTACATAATTATCTCTTGTTATTGTGAATGAATTCTTAAATAATTGTTAACTACTGAATTAAAATACGCAGATGTAAATCACATGGTTAATTTATTCCTATTTGGCTTTTTGCTTTTTGCTTTTTTCTATGACAACGTTATTGCAATTAGGTGTACTTTAAACGTTACCACTAATTCTACAATTGATTGAGTCAAGAAAACTCATTTGAAAAAGTCAATTCTGCCGTTAAGGCCCTCACAGCACGCTCTGTTTTACTCTTATTCCGTTTAGAAGGACAATGAACAACTCTTACAAGTAATCCTCTACACCTATCAGGTAATTATGGCAATTATCAACATCTAAACCCGATAACACTTTTCAGTTAACTCTGTGGAAGACAGAACCTGTTTCCTGTACTCTTTGACCGTTTTGTTGGTTTTACCTCATGTATGTTCATTTAGAAGTGCCACGGCAAATACGGGAATATCTAATCGAACTGGGTTGTTGTTGTTGTTCAAAGACAGCTCTTAAACATGGTCGCCGTCAGGGGTTTTAGGGACTTTAAACAAATCGCTACGGCTACTTCTACTACGGCGGTCGTGGATGCAGAGTCGTGGGGAGAGTACGTCACCGTAGCCCGCCAAATTTCAATTTTAAGAAAGCGGCGCCCAAACAATGACTACGGGATTTCTCGTTCATTTGCTTTCTCTGTTAATCAACAAAACGCAGGGAAGACGTAATTATTGGAAAACCAGAAGTGTCAAATACTTTCTTGATAAAGATTTTAAAACCAGTGATTGTGAAAACTAGGGAAAAAAGGTGAGTTTTAAACTCGCGTAGTAGCGACTACTCCACAAGACAGGTCATTGTAGGATTTGGCGCTGCAGCGAAAGGTCATTTCCAAGCATGCGCAGTGCGTCATTTTTGGGCTCTTTTACTCGATTTCCGAAGTCCCTAACATCGCTGTTAAAGAATTTACGTTTTTGAAACTTTGTCACGTTCTTTCCATCTCGCTTAAAATGTCAGATTTAGGTGAATATAGAGTATCATGGTACGCAACATTTTTTCAGGAATGGATCAACCCCCTTTTGACGTGGAATGCATCTGATTTCGGTGGTATCGACGAGATCAATGTAGACGCTTCCAAAGTGTGGGTTCCAGATATCGTGCTTTATAACAGGTATTGGTTCGAACTACCATATCCAGTCCAAGAGGGATAAAAAATCGTTCCTGTTACTGAACACGTTGTATCTGATTAACATACTGCTCAAGTGGGGGCCGGGGAAAGCACCTTGCAGTTTAAGGATGTGTCAACGGCCCGTCTTTATAAAGCATTCCCTCTAAGGTATATTAAAAAGTACTTCTAGACGATATAAAAAGAACTTCTTAATGTTTGGTTGCCTTAAGGTCAATTTAGGTACTTGAACTCACTTTACTTATTAAGACTGATTTTTAAGTCTGGTAATTGCTTTTCAATTTCTTTGCAACTTAAGTGCGGAATTTACATTTCCTGGAGGGACACACAAGTACAAGACAGACGTTGTCATCTATTCAAATGGACGAACGATATGGTTAGCTCCAGCAATGTTTGTGACAGTCTGCCGATTGGACGTCAGGTAAACACTGGCGTTAGCAACGTCATCATTAGGTTAAGCTTGACAAGAGCTTTAAATGAGAATATGATCTATTTAACTTACAAAAACACGCCTTTTGGATGGTCCTCGTTTTAGAATTAAGCTGAGTGACCAGATCGCTGTCAAATCAATGGTCTGATGGACTGTTCCAACACTTGGTAAATTTCTAGCATCCTAGAAGGAAAAATACAAATCATTCATTGCTTAGGTATAATCATTAGGAAATGAATGGGTGTAACTGCTATGCCCGTTTCCCTCTAGAATCCTGCAATTATGGCATTAATTTTTCATGTCATTTCCACCATCAGGTATATAACGAACTCACAATAGCCGTTGCTCTTCAGTTGGCTTGATAAGCGCAATGAATGAAGCGTTGCATCCAGTCATCAATTGGGTTCGATTCCCGGTCAAGCCTGAATTTTTTCAGGTTCTTTTTCAACCGCTTGGATTGTTCATTCTACTGCAAAGATCACGTTCAATTTCATAATTACGACATTACTGATTTTTTCCCCTTGTTAAGTTTATAAAGTAAGGGCCATGTTGTTTATAACGTTAACATAAAATCATGCTTATATCCTCGTAAGATATTTCCCGTTTGACGAACAAAAGTGTCCCATGAAATTTGGCAGCTGGACTCACGATGAAAGCCGCTTGGACATGCGCATTCTTACGAATGCCTCAAGTGATGACATCTACACAGAACATGGTGAATGGCAACTACTAAATATAGAACAGAAAAGGTGACTGTAGCTTACAGTTTATAGTGTATAGTTGTCTGCTTGTTTATAGTATATGATTGTCTGGCAATAAATTATCTAACTTTATTGTCCAATAATTTCGAGCGAATTACACAGTCTTAAAACTGTTACAACGACAAACGTGTTCACTACAATAACAAATTTACTTTATGTAAATACACTTCACAATATTGGAAATTTTACAACTAGACAAAACGAGGTGGGTTACGGTTGACGGCTACTGAATTGATTTTAATTGACACGAATGAAACAACAAAAACAAACTGTAAAAAAGGGAAAGAAACACAAAAGAAGGAAACATTACTTGCAAAACTTTAATGACTTTAGGCGTGCTAATATTTGTCATTTCAGAAGTTCAAAGTTGTACGACTGCTGCCCTAAACCGTACGTTGACATTACCTACACCATTCACGTTCGGCGTAAGTCATTGTTTTACACACTGTATCTGATTATCCCTGCTTTGATCATCACCACTATGGTCCTGATAGGCTTCTATCTTCCACCGGAATCCGGAGAGAGAATGCAGCTTGGAATCACTGTGCTGTTAGCTATGATTGTTTTCTTACAGTTTGTCTATCAGAACCTCCCTTCTACATCCGATGGCGCTCCTCTTTTGGGCAAGTTCTATATTATCACCATGGTTCTAATCTCCCTCTCATTGGCAGCAACCTGCCTAGTGCTTAATTACTCTTACGGTCACCATGGTGATGGTGAGATGCCAATGTGGGTTCGTTTAATTATTCTTGACTGGCTCGGAAGGTTCTTTGGATCAAGGAATTCATTTGGCAAACGCCGGAGAATCATGACAAGTGACGATATCTTAAAGAGAAACGAATGGAAAACTGCTGCCCGTATTTTGGATAAATTCTTCATTGTTTTCTTTGCACTGTTAATCACTATTGTTTCACTCTCGATGTTCTTTCAAGCTCCCCACTGACTCGATTACGACGATGGTGCCAAATACAAAAATTTTTCTTTTTGAAAATACGAAACAGGTATAACAAACTTTCAACTTAGATTGAACCCATGAAACTCTTGAAAAATTGTTTCCTCCATGAAAATACTGGAGGCCAATCACCTTACTTAACACCGACTACAAGATTGCAGGGAAAGCTGTTGCAAGGAGAATCGAACAAATGCTACCAAAAATAATCTACTCTGATAAAAAAGGATTTATTAAAGGTCGCTATATTGGCGAGAACATAAGGCTGATTAGTGATATAACAGAATATACAAAAGCTCAAAACCTATCAGGGATATTATTGTCATTAGATTTTAAAAAAGCGTTTGATACTCTTGAATGGCCGTATATCAATAGAATGTTAGATACTTTGAATTTTGGAGAGAGTTAAAAGATGGATTAGCGTTTTTTATGTAAATATTGAAACAGCAATTTTTAAATGATGGATTTGCAACCAAATGGTTTAAGCCCTCGAAAGGAGTAAGACAGGGGTGTCCACTCTCCCCATACCTCTTTGTTCTCAGCGCCGCAAATTTTAGCTGCTAAAATTCGTCAAAACAATCTTATGAAAGGAATCTATTTTTTTGGAAATGAAGCTGAATAAGCCAATTTGCGGATGATACTAATTTACTCTGTGCTGATATTAGCTCTGTGGAAAATGCATTTGTTACCATAAATAATTTTGGAGACATTTCAGGCTTGCAGCTTAATGTCAAAAAAAACACAGACAGCAGTATAGTTAGGAAAGTGGTCCAAGAATCGCTCCACACCGTTGCAGTTAAACCGGGAGGTCTCAACTTTTTGTTAAGATGCAACTACGACCCAAGGTATCTACACCCAAAACTACCTATTTTTATACAGATATACTGTCGTTCTTCGTCCAAATAAAAACGTCAACTTAAACAAAAGAATGAACAAAACATGGAAATGGAAATCCTTTCTTTATAAGGGAATGGTTTGCAAAAGGAAATATTTCAATAAAGGATCTCCTACAGGAGAATGGACAATTTCTTACTTATGAGGAGTTTCAAAACTAACTACAGTCCACTAAGAACTTTATTGACGCCATTAAGACAATACATATACCGGACGACCACAAACTAGTGTCCTTTGACGTGAAACCACTGTTCACCTGTATTCCACTTTAAATGGTTCTAAACTGTACTGAGAACGCTATTAAGAACTCTACTGTTGAACTACCACTACCTACAGACGACATTATGGACCTACTCAACCTCTGTTTGACTTCGACGTACTTTCAGTACAACGGCAGACATTACAAACAGTTACACGGTACAGCTATGGGCTCTCCAGATTCTGTTGTTGTAGCAGAAATTGTCATGCAAACATCGAGGAACAAGCCCCAGCTATACCTCTCTGGTAACGTTACGTTGACGACACATTTACTGCCGTACACAAAGAAAGAATCGACGCCTTAACACCTTAACAGACAGAACGCGGACATACAGGTTACCAAGGAGATCGAAGAAAATGGTAAGATACCTTTTCTAGACTGCTTAGTCACCCGCGACAACAACAAACTACAGTAATGATAACACAACATGTTATACCCTAACAGGAATGTAAAATACAATCAAACAGAACAAAACTTTAATCCTAGATCGGCCTTTCAGGAACAGGGCCCTGGTGGATATATTATTTTCTCATTTCGTTGGATGAGTTTGGACTCGGTCCTCCTTATCATGTGGATATTTTAAGGTTTTATAAATTACTCTTTGCCTAGTCTGGTGAGTAAAATCACGATTATATATCATGAAGTTCATTCGTATCAATCTTGCGAAATGCCTCTCAGATTGTGCAATGAAATAAGGAGAATAAATCATCCGGCCTCGTGTCCCACAATAAAAACAATCCCGGGGGGGACGGGGGCGGTACTCCCTCATATAGGTATATGTGCCGCCCCGTTGGTCTGAGTGTTGGAATCAGTGTTACTGTGAGTATTCCGTCTAACGAAGTCCGTGTTGTAATTGTTCTTACTAAAAACGTTGTTAAGATAATCAGTCTCGTCTTGTAGGCTGTCAGGTGAGTCGCAAACTAGTTGCGCTCGTCTCGTCAAAGTCCGGTTAGTTGTAGCCTTGTGAGAGGTCGGGTTGTGCAAAGACTGGTCTAGTAATTGGTCGGTATGTGTCGGTTTTCTGCAAATAGTCGTTTGTATCTCTCCACGTGCAACGTTCCAGCTTCTGTTTATCATGTAATAAGTTGCAATTTATCGCGCGATAATTTTTAAATTTTCATGCAATATCGATCATGATAACTTCAGATTTTAATTAACCATTCAAATCAATATATTAGATCACTAAATATTCTTCTACGGTTTACTTTAGCGGAATTTTGTTGAGTGCTTAACAGTGGGAAACAGTTCAGTCGCTGAAACAGCTACTTTTTCGATCCGTCATTTTCCGCGTTCAGAAATCATGGAGAAGCCTCTACCAATGGACAGCTTCTGGAAAGTCATTGGGAGATTTCTGTTTTCTAAGAGGAAAAAAAAACAGAATTGAACAAGAGAGATCATGTCAAGATTTGTCTTTCTTCAAGTGTTTTATTGTTCATAGAACTAAACAGAAGATTTGTAAAATGGATGGCAACAGATTCGAGGATCTAACCTAGAACTGCAATCGGGATCGAATTCGTCGCGGCCGCTCAATGGAATCACTGAGGACTCATTTATTCAGGGTTAGCCTCGACCTAAGGTAACTATATTCACTCATTCCAATCAGAATAAGACCTGTTTACAACTGTGTTTATTGTTTTTAACTTCAATTCAGGCACCTGCTAGCCGGTATTTGTAAACATTTTACGTTAGGTCGAGGCTGTCTTGTGTAAATGAGTCTTCAGTGCTTCTATTCAGCGGCCGCGGCGAATTCGAAACTGGACTACTGATTAGGCCTGTACTGACGATACAATACGAAAACATTTTACAACCATAAAACTGTAAAAGAGACAGGCAATTGAAGGAAACGAATACGCATTATATCCACGCATTTTAATGCTTTTGGACGGGTGAGGTCCTTTTCTCCCCTTTGTAGAACAAGCAGATTATACATTTCTAGACCCATTAAAGTTTCAGCTGTTAAGAAGCGAATTTAACAAGCATAGATCTTTGTAGCGATACCTTATTTTTGACATTTTGACGAATCCTGCAAGAGTTACACACAAAAACCCTCCTTTTCTTTTGGGTGGGGGGGGGGGGGGGGGGAACACTTCAAGATGACATTAAAATTTTCCCGGATTTCGGTTTCCACAAACAATAATTTCTCGGATTCCGGCATCCTGATTCTTACATCGGGCGAAAGCACAGTTATTCATTAACAACTAGTTGAATTTCCGCAGTTAACAAATGAAAAAGGCAGAACTACTTAGATGTACCGTGTTATTCTAAATCATATTTTTAATAATCAAAGACAAGAAAATGAAAACTCACGGCTTTTTCTTCAGTTTCACTTCAACGCTGAAGCCATTCTTGAGATTCAGGAAGGTGATTTTTTGGCCTGCATCATCCACCCATACATTAGGCTTGTAACTATCCGGGTCATCATGGACCATGAGGGAAACGATACTTCGCTGTACTGGTGTCTTCAGTGTGACCGTTATTTTACGCTCTCTGCTCGATGATTGATACAATTCTTCTTCCCTCGCGTCACCTGAGTTATTTAAACGTCGCTTTACTTCAAGATTTATACTTGGGGAGCTGATGCTGAGGTGAATAAACTCCACAGTCTCCTCAACCATGATTAGAATATTTCCTCTGTTGACTTCCGCTACCGGACCATTGGTGGGAAGAGATGTAGATGGTTGGAAAATGACATAGGCTGTAACGGGATGGTTGAGTGGGGTCCAGGTCTTAGGCAATATGACAAACTGAACGACATGAGCTACCTTACTTTTCTCCAGCACGTTATAAGCTTTCATTTTTGTTTCCTGGGCGGATGCTAGTTTATATGGTGTTGGAGAATATGTTGGAGTCGGAATTATGACTGCATATTCGTATTGTGAAGGAAAGCCAACATGTTCGAGCCACGCCGTACCGTACTTCCCGAATGTAGGAGTTTTCCCGTCCTCTGTTTTGGATATTTGATTTTTAATGTGCACCTTTAACATATCCTTACTGGCATCTGGTATGTAGTAAAAATTCCCTTTTGTGTCAGTAAGCGTCGAAAATTTTTGTCCTTGTTTCGACGGTGTTGATTTCGAAATAGACGTCGAGAGTCTTTTTACTACCCCATTAATCTTTATGGAAAGTGATTCTGTCAGCTTGTCTTGAAAAAGCGTTGTCTGAACGATTTTACCTCCAGTGTTTTTTGCTACTATGTCGCTTCCTAAACAAACTAGCAAATTTTCAAAAAAGAAAACCGATTTTTTGAACTCGAAATCTATCTTTTTTCGCCAATCGCTCAGACTATAGTTTGGCTGTTCAAAATCCATGCCAAAAATACCATTTTCCAAGATACTGGTACCTTTAAACGTGAGACCTCCTACCAAATCCTTTGGGTTGTAAAACCTTCCTTTTTTCAATTTCAAAGCATTAAGGTCCAATGCGAGTGTCGTTGCTCCAGGGACTTTGGTCCAATCCCAACCATTTTCGACGTCATGAACTTTCACTGTTGGCAATCAGCAAAGCACCATGACTGGCAAACATGCCAAAAACGTTTTCATTCTTTTTGTTCTCAAAATCCCAGAGAAAACGATTAAATCCCTTGACTGTAACAGCCCAGTTTTTGCGTCGATGGATAGACAGAGCAGCAAAATTCTTGGACCAGTGACCTTCAGGGGAGGACTCGGGATAAACGCCTCTCAATTTAGCATTATCTTTAACCTTTATACAAAGAAAATTATTATTCATTAAAAATATTTCTCCGTTTCTGATTGCCTAAAATCCCACGCATAATTCATCATGACCATTTATTGTCGACCAAATTTAGAAGAATTTTGCGATATGTGAACTGATTACGCCAATCGTGAGGCAAATTTGCCAGATTATTCAACGGTTAAACGAGAAGACCTGGGAACGAGGTTGAGTTGTTTTGGTAGAGGATACCAAATGGCGGAACATTTCACTCGTTTCACGAGTAGGCGAACTATTGGCTAAAAACATAGCAAGAACAGCAAGAAGACAACTCGACAGACGACATCTGCTATCTGAAGAGTATTTGCAGAACTGAAAAACCCTTTATCTCCTAAACTTGCCGATAAATATGCACTATCGAAGATGAACTTAACATCGATGAAGGTAAGCATGTTTTAGCTTGTTTTTTAACTAGGAATTATTTTGAATGAATTATAAAACAATTATTGAATTCGGCTTTCCTATCACGGAGGGTGTTATCCGGCCTCGGCGGATAACACCCTCCTCGTTCTTCATAATTCTTCAGATGATACGAAAGCCGAGTTTAATAATGGCTAATTATTATTCATTCAAAATATTTCTCCATTTCTGATTTGCTAAATGCACACGCATAATTCACCATAACCAGCTACTGTTGACCAAATTTGGAAGAATTTTGCGATTAATCAACCGATGGCGTCAAAAAGGCGGCACAGTTGCAGGTTATTGCACCGTTAACCGTGAAGACCCGAGGAAGAGGTTGAGTTGTTTTGGCTGTGAAAGAAAAAGGGCCGAACAGTCGGCGGAACATTTTACTCGTTTCACGACGAAATATTGTCTAAAAACATAGCAAGAAGACAACTGGACGGACATCTGCTATTTTGGAGTATATTTGCAGACCTGAACAGCACTTTATCTTCTAAACATGCACTATCGAGGTGAACTTAACATTGACGAAGGTAAGCATGTTTTGGCTTGTTTTTAAACTAGGAATTGTTTTGAATGAATAATAAAGCAATTAATGAATTCGGCTTTCATACGAGGTAAATATTCCTAAAGTCACTATTCACTGAGATTGAAAAGAATAATTGTTTTAGTATATACACACAAAGAGATCTCAACAAAATCAGAGAGGAAACCATTAAAACGTACGATTTGATTGACGGATCAAATACGCAAAAGTTTAAAATAGATCTTTTCTTTTCAGGTATATTGCTTGCTTCTTCCAAATTTGGTCAACGTCAGTTCGTTATGGAAAATTAGTAAAATCCAACTAGTGGTCTATTATAAATGCTGCGTTCTGATTGGTTGAGCTACTACCAGGCTATATGTTATAGCCCAAGCGGCAAAAAAGGATTTAAAAGTCTATTTTTAACCAGCTAAAGTTGTTTTGTCTCGATATTTTTGAACAACCAGTTGGATTTTACTACTGCAATTATTCCTCTCGCCAGTCAATAGCCCATTGACTCAGAGCCCATTTGGGCTCGAGGAATAATTGTTAATTAGCCGGAGGTTTCAAGCCCATCAGAAACGGCGAAATCTTTTGAATTAATGATAACAATAGTTATCGAATCAGTTTCAGAAACTAAGGCAGCTGAACTTACCGCTTCCATGATGTCCAGAGAGCCCAAACTGTTGTAATAGTACTTCACTTTGTAACCTCCATCTTCCAGATAACTGTTGACGGTTGTGTCGTTATATAACCTTAAAAACATTTCCGGTTTATTCGTGCTAACTGCACTGCTAGCAGCTATTTCTGATTGCTCAGTGCACGGATGGGAAACACTGATGTAAGCAAAGGCAGGTAGTAGAATTAAAATCTTTTTGTTAGAATAGCTTGGCATACGTCCGTTAACACTGTTTGGTGTGGAATACTTCACCGCAATTATACGCATCGTTTCAAGTCCCCGTCTGATATTGTTTTCTGATGAAGCCGATAAAGCGAATTCAGTTCCCCCAAGAAGGTAGTAAACCAAGGCAGCAGTGTGTAACGCCTGAGGCACGTAAGCGGGTCCATAGAAGGCTTTATGGTGATATCCGACAAAGTCAGGTTTGATGACTCCTCCGAGACCTTCGTTCACAGCCAGAGCGTTGTTCATCCACCGAACTAGGGCTTCCATGTCTCGAATTTTGGCTTTGATTTCATCATCAGTGCTACTTGGCATTACCAGGACAGTCATTAATCTAAACAACATCAGCGTGATAATTCGGTCAGCAGTCGTTCCTTTGATTTCAAACGAGGGCGATTGATAAATCTCTCCAAACTCATTGAACCATTTGGCTGTCTTTATCAAGTCCAACAATTTGGATTTGTTTTTAAGAGAGTCCTTAATAAGGAACAGACTATGCATAAATCCAGCTCCGTTTCGATTCCACTCGTGGTCCAATGATCCAAGGCCACTGCCGTCTGCAAATCCTTGTTGCTTTATATAATCTAGAATGTTGTTGATCTTGTTTAGACGATGAAGGTTGAGTTTAATTATTGCCTTTTTCAGTAGGTCAGGGGTAAGACGCCCTGAAGGGGGAAAGTAGCTTTTTAATTGATTTATCATGTTTTTGTTGTCACCTGCTATGGCTTTTAAGGCATTGCCCTTGGCGTCAGAGTTGAGGTCACCCAGAAACGCAGCGACAGTATCTTTTATTTCTTTGCTTCGAGATCTTATGTAAAATTCAAGTGATAAGGGTAAGAGGATTTTTTCTAAAATGGTACCAAACTTTTCAGAACCTCTGCAGTCTCGGCAGAAGAGAGGTGGACCTATGACTTTACCACTGATCGAATCCAGGTCTAGAGTACCGTACTCTTCATGCGCCTTTTTGATAATCCTTGAGAGGGAATTCCAACGCCTCCTGAGAAAGCTGCCACTTGGAAAGTGGGGAGAAGTTTTGTTTTCTGAGCAGTACCAGTTAATCAGACGGCTTTCGATCAATTCTAGGCTAATTTTTTTGGACTTGTCGACTGTCGAAGGTAATGGAGGAATGGCTTGTTGACTCCACTTATAAGTCTGCTGCCAGGTGTTTCCTATGCCATAGATTTCCAATCCAAATGGACTGATAGGAGGAACAACTTTGTCGCGGGACTGGCCACCAATACTTTTCAGAAATTGAAGAAAATCTATATAAATTGTGTCCGCCCCGTTAAGGACAAAGTTGACCTCATTAATTACAGTCGGTTTTTTCAAGCTGGCACTATCAATTTTGCATTCATCGAATTTGACCCACACTCCTCTCCACCCTTCAAAGTCAAGATTAGCTTGAAATCTGGCAACAGGTTTTCTGGAATTTTTAAATTCTACAGTTAATGTTTTCCCTGGTGATGGCCTTTCTTTGTAAAACCAAACTTTTACGCCGCCTCGTCTCAACCAATCATTTGGAATTTCGGACCCTGGTCGAGTTTGAAGTTTCAATTCCAGCTTCAGGCTAGAGGCACTAAAAGCCACCCACTTCAACGAATGTGAACCATGCTTGACAACAACCATTTTGTTGGATCTTGTTACGGTACCGGACTCTGGTGGAGTAGGCTTGAAACAATTTTCTTCGCCTTTAACCTCGAAATCAAATTTCTTGTCGTTATTGTAGACACAAGCAGGAGAAACTAACGGAAGAAAAGGTAAACTCATGTAAATGACTTGTTTTTCTTCACATGCTTCATTGTACAAACCAAAATCAAAGCATAGCATGGAAAACAATGGCGCTGCAATTGCATGTTGGAGCAATATGCAACCGTAACGATAGTATATTGCTCCAAATTAATCGGGTCTTTCTAATTTGATCAGCGTCAGCTGGTTTTTACGAATTAGCCGGAGGATTAAAGACTATCAGAAATGAAGAAATATTTTGAATGAATAACAGTTGTAGGTTTTAGTTTTTACACAAGGTCCCGAAATGTGACTTTGTGAACAAGCGTGCATTTTGCAATTACAATCACAAGCTTTATACCAGGTCTCGAGAGGTTAACAAAATTAATGAAGGTACCAGGTATGCCGGAAGACTTATTCCTGGAAAGAAGCCTTATTGATTTAAGTGATATGACAAAATTGAAATTTGAGAAGATGGCAATGACGACAGTACTTTATTTAAGTTCTGTGTTTGATAGATAGAGCTTTGCTTTCTTCCTGGAAACTTACCTTGACTCTACATTTGCCTGGCGAGTCAAACAAGACGTTTAATACCTACCCTGTGCTTGAGCCTGCCATAACGGAACCATGAACCAAACGTGGTACAAAAGTGAAACAACGAGAAACGTTAACATGTTTCTCAAACCTTCACCTGCGTTCAACATAAAGGGAGTGAATAATGTTATCTTGAAGTCTAGGATGCTAAATATTCAATGCTCAACTTTTTTGTGACTTGATTTAATCCCAGTTGGCAATGCGTAGATTTGTTTGAAACAAATCAGTGATAGAACATTAATTTACGAGAGGTAAGAAATGGACAGTTCCTGAGCGTGCGTGATATCGGAAATTTGAGGAAAAATAAAAGTTAAAAACACAGGTATGGTTAACCTGGGATCATTTTTTCTTCAAGGGAGCGCGCTCGTTCGAAGGCCGACGCCAAAGAAAGTGGAAAAAATGACCGTCTGGTCATTATATTGTGGATATTTCACACGAGGGGATAAGGGATATCATGGTTAGTGTGGTTATTATACACTTGACGAGTATGAATAAGAAATACAGTTACAGTTTTCTTCAGATTTTTGGAAAACTGGAAAAGGCCTTGCCGCTGGTTTATCTCATTAACTACGACTGTCTGAAAATACTAAAAAGCTCCCATTCGCTTCACACTGATTATAAATTTTCTATCATAATTTTAAATATCCCATTCTGAAACAGAGGCAAACAACGTTCAGATCAATCACATCGTTCCAGGAAGCTAGCCTAGTATAAGAAAGGCTGTCGAACTTATGTTCATCACAAAAGGTAGAAATTAAACTCAACTTACCCAAAGCAGTTTCTAGTTTGCTCTGCAGTGCTGCTGGAGACTGAAGGTGGAGCTGATACGATCTGTTGACGTTTTTATAGATGCAACCTTACTAGCTTAGTCTGATCTCATATTTATTACAGACAAGTTCCTTCCACGGTTCCAAAATCAACACGCCTCCATTGACAGGTACATTGCTTTCATTAGAGCACTAATATCATTTCACTTAAAGGCGACATGTAGCTTGAATAGACACCTTGTGGCAAATATGGTTCCTTTTTAAAATGATATACTTCCTTTTAAAATAGTTACGTCGTGTTAAATTACGTGGTAGCTCAATGCTGTTGTTTCCAATCTCTTGGATAAGTGATCAACTTGGAACAAGAAGAGAATATCTGGTGGCTTCCTGTTGTTGTTCTGGCATAATCCAGGACCCCTTTATCTATTTGTAACTTTGTAGGTTTTAACAGATGTCTGCTCCTTTCTGAAAGACATGGTAACCACGACTCTATAATGAATAGCTCCAATATCTCTCACGGTGACTGAGTAAAACTCTTTCTAACCCTAACCCTTACAGTAGGCATTAATGGGTCTGCATGTCCACTTGGTATGACAAAACCATTTTATAGCCATTAGTTTTGAGGACAATCGCAATTCAGTCCAAAGAGGAGTTTGTCTTTTAAACTGGGTTTTTATTCCATTTTTTTTCTTTCTTCCAAGTTGATCTCTTAATTATTTGACAGTCAACAGAGTATAAAAGAATACTATTTTAAATGCGTTCTGTAAAACCCTTGTTAGGTCAACCAACCGCCAGTTGGTATTCCTGTTTTCCGGAACCATGTTACCAGGCTACCTACTTTCGTAGCACTGTTGC
The DNA here is from genome assembly GCF_958299795.1 of Porites lutea. Classification (NCBI taxonomy): domain Eukaryota; kingdom Metazoa; phylum Cnidaria; class Anthozoa; order Scleractinia; family Poritidae; genus Porites; species Porites lutea. Next base: position 1,033,718 of record NC_133204.1, read on the forward strand.
TAAGCATTCAAAACTATCGTGGTGTCAGTAGCTTTTAAATTGCCTGCCTTTACTTACAAGCTAACGCTATGAATTTTTATTCGTTGCTTTCCCTTTTGGTATCCGATCCATACAAGGACGTATTCCTGAAGCCCTATTTCTGGAGTAAGGTATATTATCTGTATTTTAATCCATTGTAAAGCCAAAAATCTTAGGAAACCTTGCTATTGGAAGATTTTACGAAGAGGCTTAGTTTCAAGAACTAAAACTACACTGCCCTACGATAAGAAAATTCAATTTTGGGTTAGAATTTGAGTAAGTTATTTTTAGAGCTAATCGGTTTTCAAGGAACTGAGCAGAACGAAATCGCCGCGAAACCTGCTTGAGGCCATAACAATTTTAAATTGCAGCCGGAGGGGTTGCAACTATATCCATCAAAATAAACTAAGGGGCTATGCCCGGGTATAGTCTTTTTTTTCTTTACTAGATTTAGTGGGTTCGGAAATAAACAATGTTTGACAAACGTATGTATTTTTTCGGAGCCTCATACATTTGCCCTTTCCAAATTAACATCAGTAGAAACTCAGACGTATCTATAATTGATCTAGAATTATCTTGTGCAACCACCTAGTTACTACCTGATGTCCCCCTCCGGCTGGTTACAATCTTGTATAGGATACCAGTGTTCTTCTATGATGACCTCTACCACGTTTTCAATCTCAAATATCAAAACCAAAGACAATGTGCAAAAAGAAATGTTAGTTTCGCGAAGCTTTAGAATAATAGGTACCGAAACTTTTCAATAAACACATGGCAGTGTATTGGCTTGGTAAAACAATAAAAGGTGATAATGCCCTTTATTATCGTTTTTCCCCTTACTTGACGGGATTGTGTACCCGACTCTCTCCTAACTGGGGCTTTTAATTTTCTAAAATTAAGAAGGTTTTTGGCTGAAACGGTTTAAAAAAACCGTGCTTTCGACCATCTAAAAACCACGGCAAGGAGTAGACCGCTCGATTTTAAAAAAGTTGAAAATAAGAACTAAATTTTTTTTGGCATAAATCCGTTTCTTCAATCGATATTCATAGTCAATGACTACAATTGCACATGCGTCCCTAGTTTTGCAGGGAATAACTGCTACAATAATTCAATGACACAGTGCTTGCTTTCAAGTTTATGACGGGCTCCGCTCCCACTTACCATCGAAGTTCTAACACGTGGTGAAGTAAGTAGTCGCACGACTAGAATTTCTCAACTTTTGCAAATTCCCTTATTCTGGACAAAGGACATTCTGTAACGTAAGTCTGTGGAACAGTTTGGGCAATTCCTTTAAACTCTGCAACTCTGTTCTTAATTTTAAGCATAAACTTAGTGCCAAGTTACTCTCCGCTTTCCTTTCCTGTCAGTCTTAGCTACTTTTTTCGTTATAAGTTTTTATCTTGTAATTTTAGCGAACATTTTTTAGCTTTCTTATTCTTTTATATAAAAACATTGTATCATTGTAATTTTTAGACTTACTATCGTGTTGTCGTATTAGCTTAACTGTAATGATTGTATTCATTTGTCGCTGAAAAGCCCTCTTTAGTGAGTATCATGAAAGTTTGTATCGTATAATAGTGAGTTTAATGACATCAAATCTCACTCCTGTCCTCCGTCTAGTAGTTTTTTTCTAACTATTTATTTGTGTTCTTCTCATGGCGTATAAATCTATTTTAAGCAGCCTTGACCAAAGGCTCACTCTCAAGCCGGGGGTATCTCGATGTGCTATTGCGCGTGCGTGTCGATTCTCTTTGGTGGTAAAATTCATTTGAAAAAGATTAATGTACTTAATCCCTCAAGCTTTGAGCCACAAAACCTCCATAGCCACCGCCTCCAGTCCGTCAGGTGCTAGCCGAAGGAAGCCACTGCTGTAATCCTTTCCTCAAGTACTCGAATTGTTGAGGACGCATCCTTTCCTAAGCTATATCCTACCCACTCTGCTACTCAACGAAAATCGTTTCTTTAGATCCGTGAGACGCTCGCAGATGACATTACCGCTTGCATTGAGAGCTTATAAGTTGAACTGAGACAGGATATATTTCCTTGTTTATGCCCCGTTAGGGAATTAAAAATTCAACTACATTTACCAGAAAATACACGAAGCGAATATCCTACGATAATTTGAACATTTTGTTTTCATTGAGTATAATCTTTGCTTTTAAGAATCAAATGCTTTCCAGCGCAGGGGGAAAAGCACAAAGCCTACCAAGGACCACATATGATTACTTCAACGCTTTAATTAATTGGGGTCGAGATAATGATTTCACACATGCATAATACCAGGTCTCGCTCGATGGTACCGTCTCCAACCGTTTTAGTGTGGTCAGGTGAAAAATATGCAAAAAAGCCAGTGTGAACGAAAATACTTTGCTTTGCTTTCTTCGAGATTTAAAAGGGGGACTTTTGAAAACGCATTATGTTTGGTATGTTTGAACTCCAGGTACCAGTCGTTCAAAAGTTGGATGACTGTATTTACGATTTCGTTTGTTGTGATTTCCCAAAAGCGCAAGATGTTTAATCTCAACACAGTATAAGAGTCTGGAATGGAGTTACATGACCAACGACAAACGGGGGCAAATACAACTGACTACTGAAAAAAAGGGATTACCAGTAGGAAAATATCACCGTCGACTAATTAACTTGCATTTTTCACCTGAGATTTACCGATAACCTACAATGGCGGGAATTTTTAACTGACAACGGACAACGAAATTTGGATTCCCCAAACCCTCCAGTAGACAAAAAAAATATACCAAAAAAATATACATGGAATTTGAGTTCGGCAATGGCTTTAATAAACATCATAGTAAATACTTGTTGAGTAAAATTTAAAAACCTTGAAATTGATTCTAATATTAGTAGTATAGGGCGCACCGGCGCGGTTAGATCACTTTTTGGGGAGCAATCTCATTAACGAGGGCAGGAATACAGTAACGTCGTTGATGTCATAGCCTTTTGTCTTTTCTGATGTGGTTTGCCCCGTTGGACAGGTTTGCTAGTTGTTTCTCGCTCGATAAATGTCTTGTTTTTCGCCTGGCTTAAGACTAAAAGATCTACATAGTGCTGCCTGTACTACTGACATGGATGTACTTGAAGGTAGGAATATCATTCATAACTAGTTCTGAGAGGAAGACAAGGGCATATTGATTTTTTTATTGGTCAATTTTACTGGAAAAACAGGCTAGACAAAAGGAAATACTTGTGACCGACACTAAGATTGTGAAAGCGGAAAGGGTGGAGCTGGTCTCTTAAGTGAGCGGATTCCTTTTTTCTAAACAATTAGTTATTATATTATAAGCCTATCAAAACCAGAAACCTATTTATCACTTTTTAAATGATTTGTTATATGTGACGGATGAAACCAATGCCTACTTGAGAGTCACGGCACTGGTGATTTCTTTAGTTGTACCTCAACACTGAAACCATTCTTGAGATTTGGAAAGGTGACTTTTAAGCCACTGGTATCCACCCATACGTTTGGTTTGTAACTATCAGGGTTGCCGTGAGTCTGGAGGGAAACGAAGCTTTTTTGTACCTTTTTTCTCAAGGTAACCTCAATTTCACGCTCTCTGCTTGACGACTGGTACAACTCCGCTTGCCCCACGTCATCAGAATTGGTCAAAGGAGTTGCCCCTGACTTCCTTGTAAGATTTAAGCTTGGAGAACTAATGCTGAGGTGAATAAACCTTGACGTTTCCTCGACCATGATAAGGCAATCTCCCGAGTTGACTTCCGCCAATAGACCAAGGCTAGTAAGTGATACGGGTGCCGCTGAAGGGAAAAGGACATAGCCAGTGATAGAATGGCTGAGAGCGGAGGGGGGAGATGACTTTGTCGACCTATAAAACTGCACGATATGAGCAACGTCATCCTTTTGTAAAACTTTGTAAACTTTCAATCCTGTAGATTGCTGGGCAGTTGTAAGGTCAGTTGGTGTTGCATCATATGATGTAGTAGGAATTAAGACTGCGTACTCGTATTCAGATGAGGTTCCAGAGGGCGAATCACCGTGATCAAACCATGCAGTACCGTACATCCCTGTTGTTGGGCTCGATGCTGCTCCGCTCTCTAGCCAGGAATCCTGATTAGCAGCGTGGACTTTTAATAAACCTTTACTGCCATCTGGTATGTAGTAAAAGTTGTCTTTGGTGTCAGTGAGTGTTGTATAAAGTTGTCCTGAGACTGAAGGAGTTACTACAGCGGCAGATCTCGTTACAGCACCGTTTATCTTAATGGACAGCCCGCCTGTAATTTTGTCTTGAAAGAGCGTTGTTTGAACAATTTTCCCATCAGTGTTTGATGCTGAAATGTCACTTCCTAGGCAAACTAGCAAATTTTCAAAAAAGAAAACTGATTTTTTAAATTCAAAAGTTACGGCGTGTCGCCAATCCGCTGCCTCCAGTTCATAAGTGGGCTGTTCAAAATCCATGCCAAAAACGCCATTCTTCAATGTGCTTGTACCCTTAAACGTCAGACCCCCAGCAAGGTTTTTGGGATTGTAAAACCTTCCCTTTGGTAATTTTAAGTCATCAAAGTCCTTTGTACCCGACGAAGGATCAGTTTCTAAGGCAATAGTTGTTGCTCCAGGGACCTTGGCCCAATCCCAGCCATTTTCAACGTCATGTACTTCAAGGTTTGTTTCACTGTTGGCAATCAGAAGAGCACCATGACTACCAAACATTCCAAAAACATTTTCATCATTGGAGTTCTCAAAATCCCAGAGAAAACTATTAAATCCCTTCACTGTTACAGCCCAATCTTTGCGTCGATGAATGGATAGAACGGCAAAATTCTTGGACCAGTGACCTTCAGGGGAGGACTCGGAAGTAATGCCTTTGTTTTCCGCGATGGTTTTAACCTATATTCGATGGATCATATGAGCATATTAAAACATATCATGTCAAAAGTACCCTTCCCTACTCTTTGCTCTTGCAAAAAAAAAAATCAAATTAATATCGGGAAATTCGGGATATTTGATTTGTATGGGGATATCTCGTAGAATTATAGTCACCTGAACAGGTTCATCAGCACGTGACCACAGGAAATGTTTTACTTTTCCCAAACATTTGCTCTTTTTTGAGCCAGCAACAGTCTGAATGTGTTATGCAAAAAATAAATACCTAGATTATATTCATTGAGCTTCTAAATACGAAGGAATGAGGATGAAAGAAAAGTCATTGAACTTTGCTAGGAAGTTTGTTAACCTTAATGTGGGAGCCGGAAACTATTTCAAAAAATCGGAGCTAGCACTTACCGCTTCCATGATGTCCAGAGAGCCCAAACTGTTGTAATAGTACTTCGCTTTGTAACCTCCATCTTCCAAATAACTGTTCACGGATGGATCGTTATATAACCTCAAAAACATTTCCGTTTTATTGTCGCTAGCTACACAGCCACCAGCTATTTCTGAAGGCCCAATAGGGGGATGTGAAACGCTGATATAAGCAAAGGCAGGTAAAAGAGCTTTCAGGATCAACTCGTTAGCATAATTTGGCATACGTCCGTTAACACTATTTGGTGTGGAATACTTCACCGCAATGATACGCATAGTTTCAAGTCCCCGCCTGATGTTGTTTTCAGACGACGCCGATAAAGCGAATGCTGTTCCTTCAAGAAGGTAGTGAACCAAGGCTGCGGTATGTAACGCCTGTGGCACATAAGCGGATCCATAAAAAGCTTTATGATGATGCCCAACAAAGTCAGGTTTGATGACTCCTCCGAGACCTTCGTTCACAGCAAGAGCATTGTTCATCCACCGAACTAAAGCATCCATGTCCCGAATTTTGGCTTTGAAATCATCATCAGTGTTACTTGGCATTATCAGGACAATCATCAGCCTAAATAACATCAGCGTGATCATGCGGTCAGTAGTCGTTCCTTTGATTTCAAACGTCGGTGATTGATAAATCTCTCCAAAATCGTTGTACCATTTGGCTGTCTTTATCAAGTCCAACAATCTAGAATCATTTATTGGTTTCCGCAGAGAGTCTTTAAGAAGAAACAAAGAGTGCATAAATCCAGCACCATCTATATTCCATTCGTGGTCTAAACATCCAAGACCACTTCCGTCTGCAAGGCCTTGTTGTTTTACATAATCTAGAAGGTTGTTAATCTTGTTTAGACGGTGAATGTTGAGTCGTTTTATTGCATTTTCTACCTGTTCTGAGCTAATGGGTCCAGACGCAGGAAGGTAGCTTTTAAATTGGTCTACCATATTTCTGTCTCTACCTGCAATGGCTCTGCAGGCATCGTTTTTGGCTGCTGGATTGTTAAGATCATTCAGATAGGCAGCGACAGTGTCTCTTATTTCTGGAATCCGTGACCTTATATAATATTCCAGCGACAAACGAAACAGGATTTTTTCCATTATCTCTCCAAACTTCTTTGGATATCTACAGTCTCGGCAGAAGAGAGGTGGTCCAATGACTTTATGACTTGAATCGAAATCTAGAGCATCATAATCTTGATGTGCCTTCCTAAAAGGCCCTGCGAGCGAATTCCATCGCTTTTCAAGGAAGCTACCAGCTGGAAATTTGACAGTAGTTTTCGCCTCATCGCAGTACCAGTTGTTCAGACGGCTTTCAATCATTTCCAAACTGATTTTTTTAGAGACGTCAATTGTTGGAGGTGAGGGTGGAATGGTTTGTTGGCTCCATTTGTAGGTCTGTTGCCATGTGTTACTGGGATCATACAGATCCAGGCCGAATGGACTGATAGGAGGAACAACTTTGTCACGTGATTGTTTTGCCATACTCCTAACAAATTGGAGCAAATCTATGTAAATTGTATCGGCCTCCCTAAGTACAAAGTTCACCTCATCGACTTTAGTCGGTCTATCCAAGCTAGTACTGGTCAGTTTGCATTCTTGAAACTCTACCCAAACTCCTCTCCACCCTTCAAAGGCCAAATGAGCCGTGAAAGTGGCGACAAGAATGCCAGAATTTTTAAATTCTACTTTTAGGGTTTTTCCTAGTGATGGCCGTTCTTTGTAAAACCAGACTTTTACTCCTCCCTTTCTAAGCCAATTGGTTGGAATTTCTGAGCCCGATGAAAATTTTAGTTTCAAGCTTGGGTTAGGAGAACCACTAGGAGGTTCCCATTTCAAAGAATAGCTTCCATGCTTGACAGTCACTGGGTTAGAGGTTTTAGCGGATTGCGTCACGGTTCCATGAGCTGCGGGGGTAGCTTGAAAACAATTCAGTTCTGATGCAGTCTCAAAGTCAAATAGCTCATCATACTGGTGGGTGCAAGAAGGTGGGCCTAAGAAAGAAAATGAAACACAGGTTAATGCAGGTGTAGGGTGGATACCAACATTACATTGTCCAGTTTGAAAAACGTGCACAAAAGTTCAAGGACAAAACAAATATACAACTGTCATTTACTCTTCACTGTTATTTGCATAGTAAGTAATTTATCCTAGTGAGTTGGACCAGAAAAATGTTGAACGTAATTAAGAGAGTGAAGGATAGCCAAAAATTTAGAGACCATATAATATCCGTATGATTATCAATGTCAAGATCTTGGAAACACTGAACACATATGCAACAGCTGATATTAAAGTTATTAGCACAACAATTCAAAAAAGAAGGACGAAAATGCTTCTTGTGTTACCCAGTGAACAATTGGAGGGCAAATTTCATTGCATGGCCTTAAAGTTGGGGTTAAGATTTTATGCTACTACTGGGCTAACTGTGATATAAGGTACCTACTTTGAGCTCTTGTTGCCGGAACGGTAGACCAGACAAAGCAGAGCAGTCGAAGAGCAAGAAACTTCAATATGATCAATCTCATACTTGTACCTAGAATGATGTGAAATAGGGTAATAGAAATTAAAAATCTGGAATCTCAGTTACCTTTTTTATTTTTACAATTGGCATCAAAAAACATGCTGAAAATCCGCGAATATTTTAAGAGAAAGAGCAGTTGCCCTCTGCATGATTTTCTTTGCTTGGTTTCCACCGAAAATAGGAAGAAGTGCAAAAGGGATAGGCATGTTTGTGGGAAAGTAACGTCACGTTAGTAACTCTAGGCCTTAGCAGGTCTCGGAAAGAGACTATAATGCTGCTCTAATTTCCTTATCGAATTTTGGCTATTATTCTACTTATTTTTGTTTCAGTATTTTTTGAAACAGAAAAAATTATCAAGAAGAATTAAATATAATTTGACACCTTAGAGCAAATAAGCCATAGTACAAGTTCAAGGAATGTGTTCTCCGACTCGACTGACAGATCACAGTGTGACCTGTTTAGTAACAATGAATGTGACTGGTGTGGAAAAAAGAGGTTAAAGATCAAAAGGTACGATGAAGATTTCTTAATGGACTTCACTTTCACGGATTTTTACTGATACAGAAACATACGAAAAATACACTGTCTACAAGGGTAGCAAACACTTTATCAAATACAGTCCGGGAACTTGTAGTTGAAGCTCGTAAACTGGAAAGACGGCGGAAACTTTGACAACAGTTTGAGTTATAAAGGAAGGTTCGAAAAAGAGCAGGAACTGAAGTTCAAGTTCAACATATCCTGTGATTCAGTTATACCTAGCCTGACTTATCTTTTGTTGACAAGTTGTTTTCAAACTTTTACTTTCGTCTGTCATAAAAATTCTAATGCGGACGACCCTAAATAAGATAGAAAGAACATATTCCCCCTTGCCATAAAGGCATCAGAAAGTTTTTGTTTAGATTGTTGTTTTAAGAGGACAAAATGATGTATGTTTGAATCGTTGTTAATTTTTACGATTTCGACAAACATCTTGTTTTAAACATATAGTAAGTTAACTGGGAAAAGGTTACGTCTGAGAATTAATCGGAATACTAACACAGTCAAATGCGCTAAAAATAAGGATCAGAAGTTCAGTTTAAAAGACTGAGGTTCCGCCGGTTCAAGTTGGTTACAAGGCAAATCTTGACAATATACGACAATATTTGGCAGTGACTCTAATCGAGTTTTAAACATTGATGAATGAAGACTTAGAAAGGCGCATTGTTTTACTTGGATCATCATTTTTCATTTTATGTGAGAAAAAACAAATACGACCGACAAACAAACTTTTAAAAAAAAGTTGAAAATCATAATTCCTTTGTTTTTAAAATGATGGTAAATTCTAAAAAAATATTTCCCATATCTCAAGACAATCAACTTACCATTTGGTTGAAATCCACTCCAGTGCAAGTGCCGGCTGTACCAATTTTTGATCGTAGTTTTGTGATCTTATGTCATAATTTATGTACAACGTCAAATTTCATCGTGCTTGAATATCATTACCATTGCGTTTGCAGGTTAGTACTTCATCATGAATGGGCGCCATGTTGCGATAAAATGAAGGTGGCTTTAAGGTGGGGTAGCTGTAGACAGTTTTAGGTGAATTCCGGGGTGAAAGCTGATGATGTGAAACAGTGCGTGTTGGCAGGGTCACAGCATGACGCCAAAGACTGTTATGTTTAAAGATTCAAAACGAATCCTTGCTTCCATAAAATTTAAAACTTGCTAAGTTACATCGTAATTTAATGGAATTATCAGTTATAAAAGCAAAAAAAAATTGCGTTGTAATTGACCAGAGTGTCTTGTTATTCCTTCTATATTTAACTGTTGTCCTCTCTTCCTCAACAAATAAAAACAAAGCGAATAGAACGATAAATATATTGTCTACTTTTGTCTTTTCCAATTCGATTCAGCCGGTGTATACATATTGGGACAAGAGACTGTATTGTGAAAGTGCCCGTTTAGAAATGCAAAGACCTAAGACAAAATAAACAAGAAAAATTTGCATTTTCGCGTTCGTCAGATCTCATCGTAATCTTGGTGTTCCTGTGTTACAAAGCCACAAATTTCCGATGTATCGCCGACCACTGCCGATTAGCCTCCCCTATTAATTTTATCATGAGCATCTTGGCCGGGAAATTGGACTCATTTCAAGTCGATTTCGTTTCCGTAAGTGACGAACGGGGATTCCTAATCAATGATTACCTCTAGTAATAATTTTAATTGTGGAGATTATTTAAAACAGCGAAATTTCACAATTAGCTTATTTCCGCAAATTCTTTGTCATGTTTGTGTTTCAACAGTATTTGAACAACAAAGAGTTAAGTAAATGACAATCCATTACAGGAGAAAGTGGGTGATATTTGAAATAACTAAAAGTTTTTGAAGCTAAATTTTAAGGATGAAATGTGCAAACTTATTCTGGGTGTCCTGGGGGTGGAAATTACACGTCTGCTCGATCGCCATGACTGACCAGTTTCACATGACCGTACGGCGGGTTCAGGTGCACAACTGTTTGAGGTTACGCCGTGTTTTTAACGTTCTTTGTTGACCTGTTATTGGTTTTTAAGTGATCGCAGGACCAAATTAATTTTTTTCAGGAAGAATTCATTTTACTTCATGATTATGGCAATAGTTGAATTTCTGAAGAAAGAAATTTCTCAAAAGATGCCATGTGACATTGGCCTTGGCTAAATCTATACAATTATTCTGACAATTGTTAAACGACTTTTTTCATAATCACAGTTCATAAACAGAAAATATTACATGGATATATATTATTATTTCATTGTACTTGTCTTTTCTTAAACCTCATCTGTCCTCTTTTCCTAGTACCTGGAAGAACTTAGCCTAAATATCTGTGGGTCTTTCAATAACATGCTTTCGGATCTTTTGGCATCACGTCGCGTATGTTTTCCAACACTTCTGACATGTTAAGGGACCGTCCTTTTATTTCCTGCTTTTCTTTCAACCACCTCTTCTCTTTGGTATCATAATAACGATCCAGGACGTTCAAAGACCACGGTACACCTGCATTGCAAAGCTGTTCCACGAAATAGCGAGCAAAATTGATGACCTCTTGCTGATTCAGGTCCTCCTCTTTGTTGTCTGGTGGCATCCATGCATCAAGATAGGTCAGAATACCCCTGTCTATTATTCTACTTATTTTTGTTTCAATATTTTTTGAAACAGAAAAAATTATCAAGAAGAATTAAATATAATTTGACATCTTAGAGCAAATAAGCCATAGTACAAGTTCAAGGAATGTGTTCTCCGACTCGACTGACAGATCACAGTGTGACCTGTTTAGTAACAATGAATGTGACTGGTGTGGAAAAAAGAGGTTAAAGATCAAAAGGTACGATGAAGATTTCTTAATGGACTTCACTTTCACGGATTTTTACTGATACAGAAACATACGAAAAATATGCTATCTACAAGGGTAGCAAACACTTTATCAAATACAGTCCGGGAACTTGTAGTTGAAGCTCGTAAACTGGAAAGACGGCGGAAACTTTGACAACAGTTTGAGTTATAAAGGAAGGTTCGAAAAAGAGCAGGAACTGAAGTTCAAGTTCAACATATCCTGTGATTCAGTTATACCTAGCCTGACTTATTTTTTGTTGACAAGTTGTTTTCAAACTTTTTACTTTCGTCTGTCATAAAAATTTCTAATGCGGACGACCCTAAATAAGATAGAAAGAGCATATTCTCCCTTGCCATGAAGGCATCAGAAAGTTTTTGTTTAGATTGTTGTTTTAAGAGGACAAAATGATGTATGTTTGAATCGTTGTTAATTTTTACGATTTCGACAAACATCTTGTTTTAAACATATAGTAAGTTAACTGGGAAAACGTTACATCTGAGAATTAATCTAAATGCTAACAAAGCCAAATGTGGTAAAAATAAGGATCTGAAGTTCAGTTTAAAAGACTGAGGTTCCGCCGGTTCCAGTTGGTTACAAGGCAAATCTTAACAATATTTCGCAGTGAGTCTAATCGAGTTTTAAACATTGATGAATGAAGACATAGAAAAGCGCATTGTTTTACTTGGATCATCATTTTTCATTTTATGTGAGAAAAAACAAATACGACCGACAAACAAACTTTTAAAAAAAATTGAAAATCATAATTTCTTTGTTTTTAAAATGATGGTAAGTTCTAAAAAAATATTTCCCATACCTCAAGACAATCAACTTACCATTTGGTTGAAATCCGCTCCAGTGCAAGTGCCGGCTGTACCAATTTTTCATCGTAGTTTTGTGATCTTGTGTCATAATTTATGTACAACGTAAAATTTCATTGTGCTTGAATATCATTACTATTGCGTTTGCAGGTGTAGTACTTCATCATGAATGGGCGCCATGTTGCGATACAATGAAGGTGGCTTTAAGGTGGGATAGCTGTAGACAGTTTTAGGTGAATTCCGGGGTGAAAGCTGATGATGTGAAACAGTGCGTGTTGGCAGGGTCAAAGCATGACGCCAAAGACTGTTAGGTTTAAAGATTAAAAACGAATCCTTGCTTCCATAAAATTTAAAACCTTCTTAGGTTATATCGTAATTTAATGGAATTATCAGTTACAAAAACAAAAATAGAACGATAAATATATTGTCTACTTTTGTCTTTTCCAATTCGATTCAGCCGGTGTATACATATTGGGACAAGAGACTGTATTGTGAAAATCTCCGTTTAGAAATGCAAAGACCTAAGACAAAATAGACAAGAAAAATTTACATTTTCGCGTTCGTCAGATCGCATCCTAATCTTGGTGTTCCTGTGGTATAAAGCCACAAATTTTCGATGTATCGCCGACCACTGCCGATTAGCCTCCCCTATTAATTTTATCAGGGGCATCTTGGCCGGGAAATTGGACTCATTTCAAGTCGATTTCGTTTCCGTAAGTGACGAACGGCGATTTCTAATCAATGATTACCTCTAGTAATAATTTTAATTGTGGAGATTATTTAAAACAGCGAAATTTCACAGTAAGGTTATTTCCGCAAATTCTTTGTCATGTTTGTGTTTTAACAGTATTTGAATAACTAAGAGTTAAGTAAATGACAACCCATTACAGGAGAAAGTGGGTGGTATTTGAAATAACTAAAAGTTTTTGAAGCTAAATTTTAAGGATGAAATGTGCAAACTTATTTTGGGTGTCCTGGAGCTGGAAATTACACGTCTGCTTGCCTTGACTGACCAGTGTCACATGACCGTACGACGGGTTCAGGTGCACAACTGTTTGAGGTTACACCGTGTTTTTAACGTTCTTTGTTGACCTGTTATTGGTTTTTAAGTGACCGCAGGACCAAATTAATTTTTTTCAGGAGGAATTCATTTTACTTCATGATTATGGCAATAGTTGAATTACTGAAGAAAGAAATTTCTCATAAGATACCACGTGACCTTGGCCTTGGCTAAATCTATACAATTATTCTGTCAATTATTAAACGACTTTTTTCATAATGAAAGTTTATAAACACAAAATTTTACATCGATATATATTATTATTGTTTCATTGCACTTGTCTTTTCTTAAACTTCATCTGTCCTCTTTTCCTAATACCTAGAAGAACTTAGCCTGAATATCTTTGGGTCTTTCTGTTTTCAATAACATGCTTTCGGATCTTTTGGCATTACGTCGCGTATGTTTTCCAATACTTCTGACATGTTAAGGGACCTTCCTTTTATTTCCTGCTTTTCTTTCAACCACCTCTTCTCTTTGGTATCATAATAACGATCCAGGACGTTCAAAGACCACGGTACACCTGCATTGCAAAGATCTCGCGTAAAGTTGGTCGCAGGTTCAATCGCAAGTTTCACATTATCTCGTCCTTTATCGGTCCCCTTTTTCTTCCAGAATTTTTGCCCGTCAGGCTTTTTGTTTGGACCTGAGGCATAAATATGCCACTCGGCCATTATATAGTCGTCGTTTTCGTAGATTTCTACCTGATGTTCCCCCTCCGGCTGGTTACAATCTTGTATAGGATACCAGTGTTCCTCTATGATGACCTCTACCACGTTTTCAATGTCAAATATCAAAACCAAAGACAATGTGCAAAAAGACATTTTAGTTTCGCGAAGCTTTTAGAATAATAGGTACTGAAACTTTTCAATAAAATACATTGCAGTGTATTGGCTTGGTAAAACCATGAAAGGTGATAATGCCCTTTTTTTTATCGTTTTTCCCCTTGCTTGACGGGATTGTGTACAAAAAAAGGTAGTCAACCGTCAACAAATTTTATTTAGACCGCGACCAAGCTGATGAAAATACAATGTGTGCGCTGCGAGTCTGCGGCACGCTCGGTTTGTAGAATAAAACAGGCACGGTATAACAATTTTGTCTTCTAAAACCTGCTCCTGTAACGACAGGTACCTCACAATAATTCGTTCCACAAAGGTGGGGATACATAAACGCCCATCGAGTTGATGGAAAGTTAATACAAGAACTGTACAGATTTCAAAGGAGACAGCCAGGGTGGCGGCGGAATTAAAGAAGGATTTTTGTGATCTATAGCTCTAATTGATGATCGCGCGACGGCTAGGAGTTTAAAGGGATTGCTCTATTTATGCCCCTCCTTTTGTTTCGCTCTCATAGCGAGACAAAAAGCGTGCGTCACAGTTATTGATCGCGGTATAAATGTCAGTTACCCGACTCTCTCCTAACTGGGGCCTTTAATTTTCTAAAATTAAAAAGAGTTTTGGCTGAAACGGTTTTAAAAACCGTGCTTTCGACGATCTAAACAACACAGCAAGGAGTAGACCGCTCGATTTTAAGAACATTGAAAATAAGAACTAATTTTTTTGGCATAAATCCGTTTCTTAAATCGATATTTATAGTCAATGACTAAAATTGCACATGCCTCCCTGGTTTTGCAGGGAAAAACTGCAACAATAATTCAGTCACGCCGTGCTTGTTTTCAAGTGAATGACTGCCTCCGCTCCCACATCCCATCGAAGTTTCTAACACGTGGTGAAGTAAGTGGTCGCACGACTAGAAGCCCTCAGCTTTTGCAAATTCCCTTATTCTGGTAAGGACATTTTGTAAAGTAAGTCTGTGGAACAGTTTGGACAATTCCTTTAAACTCTGCAACTCTGTTCTTAATTTTAAGCGTAAACTTAGAGCCAAGTTATTCTCCACTTAGAGCCATCTTATTCTCCACTTTCCTTTCCCTCTTTAGTGAGTATCATGAAAGTTTGTATCGGATAATAGTGAGTTTAATAACATCAAATCTCACTCCTGTCCTCCGTCTAGTAGTTTTTTTCTTACTATTTATTTGTGTTCTTCTCATGACGTATAAATCTATTTTAAGCAGCCTTGACCAAAGGCTCACTCTCCAGCCGGGGGTATCTCGATGTGCTAGTGCGCGTGCGTGTCGATTCTCTTTGGTGGTAAAATTCATTTGAAAAAGATTAATGTACTTAATCCCTCAAGCTTTGAGCCACAAAACCTCCATAGCCACCGCCTCCAGTCCGTCAGGGGCCAGCCGAAGGAAGCCACTGCTGTAATCCTTTCCTCAAGTACTCGAATTGTTGAGGACGCATCCTTTCCTAAGCTACATCCTACCCAATCTGCTACTCAACGAAAATCGTTTCTTTAGATCCGTGAGACGCTCGCAGATGACATTACCGCTTGCATTGAGAGCTAATAAGTTGAGCTGAGACAGGATATATTTCCTTGTTTGTGCCCCGTTAGGGAATTTATTGTTCAACTACATTTACCAGAAAATACACGAAGCGAATATCCTACGATAATTTGAACATTTTGTTTTCATTGAGTATAATCTTTGCTTTTAAGAATCAAATGCTTTCCAGCGCAGGGGGAAAAGCACAAAGCCTACCAAGGACCACATATGATTACTTCAACGCTTTAATTAATTGGGGTCGAGATAATGATTTCACACATGCATAATACCAGGTCTCGCTCGATGGTACCGTCTCCAACCGTTTTAGTGTGGTCAGGTGAAAAATATGCAAAAAAGCCAGTGTGAACGAAAATACTTTGCTTTGCTTTCTTCGAGATTTAAAAGGGGGACTTTGAAAACCCATTATGTTTGGTATGTTTGAACTCCAGGTACCAGTTGTTCAAAAGTTGGATGACTGTATATTTACGATTTCGTTTGTTGTGATTTCCCAAAAGCGCAAGATGCTTAATCTCAACACAGTACAAGAGTCTGGAATGGAGTTACATGACCAACGACAAACGGGGGCAAATACAACTGACTACTGAAAAAACGGGATTACCAGTAGGAAAATATCACCGTCGACTAATTAACTTGCATTTTTCACCTGAGATTTACCGATAACCTACAATGGCGGGAATTTTTAACTGACAACGGACAACAAAATTTGGATTCCCCAAACCTTCCAGTAGACAAAAAAAATATACATGGAATTTGAGCTTCGGCAATGGCTTTAATAAACATCATAGTAAATACTTGTTGAGTAAAATTTAAAAACCTTGAAATTAATTCTAATATTAGTAGTATAGGGCGCACCGGTTAGATCACTTTTTTGGGAGCAATCTCATTAACGAGGGCAGGAATACAGTAACGTCGTTGATGCCATAGCCTTTTGTCTTTTCTGATGTGGCTTGCCCCGTTGGACAGGTTTGCTAGTTGTTTCTCGCTCGATAAATGTCTTGTTTTTCGCCTGGCTTAAGACTAAAAGATCTACATAGTGCTGCCTGTACTGCTGACATGGATGTACTTGAAAGTAGGAATATCATTGATAACTAGTTCTGAGAGGAAGACAAGGGCATATATATTTTTTTATTGGTCAATTTTACTGGAAAAACAGGCTAGACAAAAGGAAATACTTGTGACCGACACTAAGATTGTGAAAGCGGAAAGGGTGGAGCTGGTCTCTTAAGTGAGCGGATTCCTTTTTTCTAAACAATTAGTTATTATATTATAAGCCAATCAAAACCAGAAGCCTATTTACCACTTTTTAAATGATTTGTTATATGTGACGGATGAAACCAATGCCTACTTGAGAGTCACGGCACTGATGATTTCTTTAGTTGTACCTCAACACTGAAACCATTCTTGAGATTTGGAAAGGTGACTTTTAAGCCACTGGTATCCACCCATACGTTTGGTTTGTAACTATCAGGGTTGCCGTGAGTCTGGAGGGAAACGAAGCTTTTTTGTACCTTTTTTCTCAAGGTAACCTCAATTTCACGCTCTCTGCTTGACGACTGGTACAACTCCGCTTGCCCCACGTCATCAGAATTGGTCAAAGGAGTTGCCCCTGACTTCCTTGCAAGATTTAAGCTTGGAGAGCTAATGCTGAGGTGAATAAACTCTGACGTTTCCTCGACCATGATAAGGCAATCTCCCGAGTTGACTTCCGCCAAAGGACCAAGGCTAGTAAGTGATACGGGTGCCACTGAAGGGAAAAGGACGTAGCCAGTGATAGAATGGCTGAGAGCGGATGTGGGAGATGACTTTGTCGACCTATGAAACTGCACGATATGAGCAACGTCATCCTTTTGTAAAACTTTGTAAACTTTCGATCCTGTAGATTGCTGAGCATTTGTAAGGTCAGTTGGTGTTGCATCATATGATGTAGTAGGAATTAAGACTGCGTACTCGTATTCAGATGAGGTTCCAGAGGGCGAATCACCGTGATCAAACCATGCAGTACCGTATATCCCTGTTGTTGGGCTCGATGCTGCTCCGCTCTCTAGCCAGGAATCCTGATTAGTAGCGTGGACTTTTAATAAACCTTTACTGCCATCTGGTATGTAGTAAAAGTTGTCTTTGGTGTCAGTGAGTGTTGTATAAAGTTGTCCTGAGACTGAAGGAGTTACTACAGCAGCAGATCTCGTTACAGCACCGTTTATCTTAATGGACACCCCGCCTGTAATTTTGTCTTGAAAGAGCGTTGTTTGAACAATTCTCCCATCAGTGTTTGATGCTGAAATGTCACTTCCTAGGCAAACCAGCAAATTTTCAAAAAAGAAAACTGATTTTTTAAATTCAAAAGTTACGGAGTGTCGCCAATCCGCTGTCTCCAGTTCGTAAGTTGGCTGTTCAAAATCCATGCCAAAAACGCCATTCTTCAATGTGCTTGTACCCTTAAACGTCAGACCCCCAGCAAGGTCTTTTGGATTGTAAAACCTTCCCTTTGGTAATTTTAAGTCGTCAAAGTTCTTTGTACCCGAGGAAGGATCAGTTTCTAAGGCAATAGTTGTTGCTCCAGGGACCTTGGCCCAATCCCAGCCATTTTCAACGTCATGTACTTCAAGGTTTGTTTCACTGTTGGCGATCAGAAGAGCACCATGACTACCAAACATTCCAAAAACATTTTCGTCATTGGCTTTCTCAAAATCCCAGAGAAAACTATTAAATCCCTTCACTGTTACAGCCCAATCTTTGCGTCGATGGATGGATAGAACGGCAAAATTCTTGGACCAGTGACCTTCAGGGGAGGACTCGGGAGTAATGCCTTTGTTTTCCGCGATGGTTTTTACCTACATTCGATGGATCATATGAGCATATTAAAACATATCATGTCAAAACTACTCTACCCTACCCTTTGCTCTTGCAGAAATAACAATAAATTTAACATCGGCAAAAATTCGGGATATCTGATTTGTATGTGGATATTTCGTAGAATTATAGTCGCCTGAACAGGTCCATCAACACGTGACCACAGGATATTTTTTACTTTTCCCAAACATTTGCTCTTTTTTGAGCCAGCAACAGTCTGAATGTATTGTGCAAAATAAATACTTAGATCATATTCATTCAGCTTCTAAATACAAGGGAATGAGGATGAAAGAAAAGTCTTTGAACTTTGCTGGGAAGTTAGTTAACCTTAATGTGGGAGCCGAAAGCTATTTCAAAATACATATAGGAGCTAGCACTTACCGCTTCCATGATGTCCAGAGAGCCCAAACTGTTGTAATAGTACTTCCCTTTGTGACCTCCATCTTCCAAATAACTGTTCGCGGATGGATCGTTATATAACCTCAAAAACATTTCCGGTTTATTGGCGCTAGCTACACAGCCACCAGCTATTTCTGAAGGCCCAATAGGGGGATGTGAAACGCTGATATAAGCAAAGGCAGGTAAAAGACCTTTTAGAATTAACTTGTTAGCATAATTTGGCATACGTCCGTTAACACTGTTTGGTGTGGAATACTTCACTGCAATGATACGCATAGTTTCAAGTCCCCGCCTGATGTTGTTTTCGGACGACGCCGATAAAGCGAATGCTGTTCCTTCAAGAAGGTAGTGAACCAAGGCTGCGGTATGTAACGCCTGCGGCACGTAAGCGGATCCATAAAAGGCTTTATGGTGATGCCCAACAAAGTCAGGTTTGATGACTCCTCCGAGACCTTCGTTCACAGCAAGAGCATTGTTCATCCACCGAACTAAAGCATCCATGTCCCGAATTTTGGCTTTGAAATCATCATCAGTGTTACTTGGCATTATCAGGACAATCATCAACCTAAATAACATCAGCGTGATCATGCGGTCAGCAGTCGTTCCTTTGATTTCAAACGTCGGTGATTGATAAATCTCTCCAAAGTCGTTGTACCATTTGGCTGTCTTTATCAAGTCCAACAATCTAGCATTATTTTTTGGTTTCCGCAGAGAGTCTTTAAGAAGAAACAAAGAGTGCATAAATCCAGCACCATCTACATTCCATTCGTGGTCTAAACATCCAAGACCACTTCCGTCTGCAAGGCCTTGTTGTTTTACATAATCTAGAAGGTTGTTAATCTTGTTTAGACGGTGAATGTTGAGTTGTTTTATCGCATTTTCTACCTGTTCTGAGCTAATGGGTCCAGACGCAGGAAGGTAGCTTTTAAATTGGCTTACCATATTTCTGTCTCTCCCTGCAATGGCTCTGCACGCACTGTCTTTAGCTGCTGGATTGTTAAGATCATTCAGATAGGCAGCGACAGTGTCTCTTATTTCTGGAATCCGTGACCTTATATAATATTCTAGCGATAAACGAAAGAGGATTTTTTCCATTATCTCTCCAAACTTCTTTGGATATCTACAGTCTCTGCAGAAGAGAGGTGGTCCAATAACTCTATGACTTGAATCGAAATCTAGAGCGTCATAATCTTCATGTGCCTTCCTAAAAGGTCCTGACAGCGAATTCCATCGCTTTTCAAGGAAGCTACCAGCTGGAAATTTGACAGTAGTTTTCGCCTCATCGCAGTACCAGTTGTTCAGACGGCTTTTAATCATTTCCAAACTTATTTTTTTAGAGACGTCAATTGTTAGAGGTGAGGGTGGAATGGTTTGTTGGCTCCACTTGTAGGTCATTTGCCATGTGTTACTGGGATCGTACAGATCCAGGCCAAATGGACTGATGGGAGGAACAACTTTGTCACGTGATTGTTTTGCCATGCTCTTGACAAATTGGAGTAAATCAATGTAAATTGTATCGGCCTCCCTAAGTACAAAGTTCACCTCATCAACTTTAGCCGGTCTATCCAAACTAGTACTGGTCAGTTTGCATTCTTGAAACTTTACCCAAACTCCTCTCCACCCTTCAAAGGCCAAATGAGCCGTGAAAGTGGCGACAAGAATGCCAGAATTTTTAAATTCTACTTTTAGGGTTTTTCCAACTGATGGCCGTTCTTTGTAAAACCAGACTTTTACTCCTCCCTTTCTAAGCCAATTGGTTGGAATTTCTGAGCCCGATGAAAATTTTAGTTTCAAATTTGAGTCAAGAGAACCACTGCGAGGTTCCCATTTTAAAGAATATCTTCCGTGCTTGACAGTCACCGGGTTAGTGGTCTTAGCGGATTGCGTCACGGTTCCAGGAGAACCGTGAAAACAAGCCACTTCTGATGCAGTCTCAAAGTCAAATAGCTTGTCATAACGGTAGGTGCAAGGGGGTGGGCCTAGGAAAGAAAATGAAACACACTCAGGTTAATGCAGGTGTAGGGTGGATACCAACATTACATTGTCCGGTTTGAGAAAAGTGCACAAAAGTTCCAGGACCAAACAAATCTAAAATTGTTCTTTATTCTTCACCGTAATTTGCATAGTAAGTAATTTATCCCAGTGAGTTGGACCAGAAAAATGTTAAACCAAATTAGGAGAGTATGGGAAATCCAAATATTTAGAGACCATAATATGCGTATGATTCTTAATGTCAACATTAAGGAAACAGTGAACACATATGCAACAGCTAATATTAAAGTTCAGCACTATAATTGAGAAAAGAAGGACAAAGGATGAAATGGTCGTTGTGTTACGCAGTGAACAATTGGAGGGCATATTTCATTGCATGGTCTTAAAGTAAAAGCCAGTGAAGAAGACTTGTTTAACGTGCGTTTATTGCAGAATTTTCGTGGGGTTAGGATTTTATGCTACTACTACGCCGATTAATATAAAGGTACCTACTGGGTTGAGCTCTTGTTGCCGGAACGATAGACCAGACAAAGCAGACCAGTTGAAGAGCAAGAAACTTCAATATGATCAGTCTCATACTTGTACCTAGAATGATGTGAAATAGGGTAATAAATTAACAAACCTGGAACCTCAGTCACCTTTATCTTTTTACAATTGGCACAAAAAACATGCTGAAAATCCGAAAATACTTTGAGAGAAAGGGAAATTGCCCTCTGAATGATTTTCTCTGCTTGGTTTCCACCGAAACGGAAGAAGAAGTGCAAAAGGGATAGGCATGTTTTTGGAAAGTAACGTCGCGTTAGTAACCCTAGGCCGTAGCAGGCCTCGGAAAGAGATTATAATGCTGCTCTAATTTCTTTATTGAATTTTGGCTATTATTCTACTCATTTTTGTTTCTATTAAATTTGACATCTTAGTGGAAATAAGCCATAGCACAAGTTGAAAGAATGTGTTCTCCCACTCGACTGGCAGATCACAGTGTGACCTGTTTAGTAACAATGAATGTGACTGGTGTGGAAAAAAGAGGACAAAGAATAGAAGGTACGATGAAGATTTCTTAATGGACTTCAATTTCACAGCTTTTAACTGATACAGAAAAATAAGAAAAATACGCTATCTACGAGGCTAGCAAACACTTAATTAAATACAGTCCAGGAACTTGTCAGTTCGTAACCTGAAAAGCCGGCTGAAGTTCAAGTTCAAGACATCCTGTGATTTATTAATACCTAACTTGACTTATCTTTTGTCGATGAGTTGTTTTCAAACTTTTTAAATTGGTCTGTCATAAACATTTCTAACGCAGACGACCCTAAACAAGATAGAAAGAATACATTCTTCCTTGCCCTTAGGCATTAGAAAGTTTTTGTTTAGATTGTTGTTTTATGAGGACAGAATGATGTGTGTTTGAATCGTTGTTAATTTTTACGATATCGATAAGCATCTTCTTATAAACATATATTGCGTTAACTGGGAAAACTTTACGTCTGAGAATTAATCTAAATGCTAGCACAGCCAAACGCGGTAAAAATAAGGATCTGAAGTTCAGTTTAAAAGACTGAGGTTCCGCCGATGGTACAGATGGTTACAAGGCAAATCTTAACTTGACAATATTTGGTAGTGAGTCTAATCGAGTTTTCAGCAGCGATGAATCAAGACCTAGAAAGGGGATGATCATGTTTCATTTTATGTGAGAAAAAACAAAAACGACCGACAAACAAACTTTAAAAAAACTTTAAAAATCATTATTTCTTTGTTCTCACAATGATGGTAAGTTCCAAAAAGTTCCCCATACCTCAAGACTCTCAACTTACCATTTGGTTGAAATCCGCTCCAGTGCAAGTGCCGGCTGTACCAATTTTGGATGGTAGTTTTGTGACCTTAGGTCATAATTTATGGACAACGTAAAATTTCATCCTGCTTAAATACCAATACCATTGCGTTTGCAGGTGTAGTACTTCATCATGAATGGGCTTCATGTTGGGATAAAATGGTGGTGGCTTTAAGGTGGGGTGGCTGTAGACAGTTTTAGGTGAATTCTGGGGTGAAAGCTGACGATGTCAAACCGCGCCTTGTTGGTAGGGTCACAGCATGACGCCAAAAACTGTTAGGTTTAAAAATTCAAAACGAATCCTTCTTTCTAAGTTATATCGTAATCTAATGGAATTATCAGTTACAAAAAACTAAAAATTGCGTTGTAATTGACCAGAGTGTCTTGTTATTCCTTCTATATTTAAGTGTTGTCCTCTCTTCCTCAACAAATAAAAGCAAAGCGAATAGAACGATAAATATATTGTCTACTATTGTCTTTTCCAAGTCGATTCAGCCGGTATATACATATTGGGGCAAGAGACTGTATTGTGAAAATCTCCGTTTAGAAATGCAAAGACCTAAGACAAAATAGACAAGAAAAATTTCCGTTCGTCAGATCGCATCCTAATCTTGGTTTTCCTGTGCTACAAAGCCACAAATTTCCGAGGTGTCGCGGATGACTGCCCATTAGCCTCCCCTATTAATTTTATCAGGGGCATTTCGGGCGGGAAACTGGACGCCTTTCAAGTCGATTTCGTTTCCGTAAGTGACGAACGGGGATTCCTAATCAATGATTACCTCTAGTAATAATTTTAATTGTGAAGATTATTCAAAACAGCGACATTTCAATAAGTTAAAGTCTATTTCTGCAAATTTCTTTCTCATGCTTGTGTTTTAACAGTATTTGAATAAATTATAACTAAGAGTTAAGTAAATGACAATCCATTACAGGAGAAAGTGGTGGTATTTGGAATAACTAAAAGTTTTTGAAGCTAAATTTCAAGGATGAAATGTGTAACAAACCTATTTAGGGTGTCATAGAGCTGGAAATTACGCGTCTGCTCGATCGCCATGACTGATCGTCCAGTGTCACACGACTGTACGGTAGGTTCAGGTGCACAACTGTTTGAGGTTACGCCGTGTTTTTAAAGTTCTTCGTTGACCAGTTATTGGTTTTTAATTAAATGCAGGACCAAATTATTTTTATCAGGAGGAATTCATTTTATTTCATGATTATGGCAATAACTGAATTACTGAAGAAAGGCATTTCTTAAAAGATACTATGTGACCTTGGCCTTGGCTAAATCTATACAATTATTCTAACACAGAAAATATTACATTGATATATATTATTATTGTTTCATTGCACTTGTCTTTTCTTAAACTTCATCTGTCCTCTTTTCCTAGTACCTAGAAGAACTTAGCCTAAATATCTTTGGGTCTTTCCGTTTTCAATAACATGCTTTCGGATCTTTTGGCATCACGTCGCGTATGTTTTCCAATACTTCTGACATGTTAAGGGACCGTCCTTTTATATCCTGCTTTTCTTTCAACCACCTCTTCTCTTTGGTATCATAATAACGATCCAGGACGTTCAAAGACCACGGTACACCTGCATTGCAAAGCTGTTCCACGAAATAGCGAGCAAAATTGATGACCTCTTGCTGATTCAGGTCTCCGTTTTTGTTGTCTTGTGGCATCCATGCACCGAGATAGGTCAGAATTCCCCTATCTCGCGTAAAGTTGGTCGCAGGTTCAATCGCAAGTTTCACATTATCTCGTCCTTTATCGGTCCCATTTTTCTTCCAAAATTTTTGCCCGCCAGGCTTTTTGTTTGGACCTGAAGCATAAATATGCCACTCGGCCATTATATAGTCGTCGTTTTCGTAGATTTCAGGCTCGATTTTTTCCAGATCTTTTGCTGTTTTTCCTGGCGATCCAAGGATGAGAATTCGTTGATCGTTCTTTCCACCTGTCGCACGGATTGCCTTCACCACATCGGAAGTCCAATTGTTGTACTTGTCTGATCTCTCACGAAGACTTTCGCCGCAATTGTTTCCACAATCATCTGTTCCCAGCTCTGTAAAGAGGTTAAAACTCAGTTTATAGTCCTTGTCTTTTAATTCGTTTGCCACAGCCGTCCACCAAGCCACGTAAGCTACGCGATCATCTTCAGACGCAAATGCCTCAGCGTGGTGGTGGATCCACGAAATAATTGGGATCACTTTGTTTTTTAAACAATGATCAACGACAGTTGTTAAGTTTCCAAGAAACCAAGTGAAGTTTATCGCCGTGTAATCGTACGAGTAGAGATCTGCTCTACATCGTAATCTGAGGTTAGAGAAGTTTTTGTTGCGGACATCGATGATATTTTGTTCACTGTACTTCGCCATCGGCTCGGCTGTTTTAAACCAGTTTGTTGAAAATCCTGGACCAATTAGTTTTTGGTATCGTTTCGGGGAGATCGCATTAGATTGTACAACCATAAGAAAATTGCCGAAGAGCAGACTAATGGCAAGTAGAATGACAAACTTTGTGGCCGAAGCCACTGAAATCGACGGCAATTTGGACATCTTTGTAAATACGTATTTAACTTAAGAGTTAACGGTGAAACTAAACTATTTGTAATTCTCTGTCACATAGATCGAACTATAAGAGTATCTGTCATAAACTAACGGTTTACAATGAAGGCTTAAAGTAATGACAATCGAACAAAACAATTTAGAAATCTTACATTGTACCAAATGTCAGAAAATTTGACAAGACGAATCACATCTTGGGGTTGTATCACTGGTATTACTAACTCCTAGAAGGCCTACCAAGCGTAAGGGTCGTACTGGGTAATATTGGTAAAAATGGTCGTGGTGCTATGAATGGAACGCAGCGAGGTCCATACGACAGAACGATCGAGGGCCTATATTACCTAGTAGGGTCCTGAGCCTCGTTCTGAGTAACGGACATCAGTAACAGGATCATTGTATGGCGTCAATTTTTCAATTAAATAATTTTTCAATGAAAACCACACGCTTCCGATTTGCATTTAAGGTAACTCCCAGTAACATGCATTTCATGTCAAGAGATCCTCTTCCACAAGACTCAATGAAGGACTCAACTCCGCCCCTAGTTTCCTCCCATTTTATTTTCGTGGTCTCAATTTCTTGGAGCCTGAAACAGACTATATTCTTCAAGATGTGACATAAAATTGGGCTGTTCCTGACAAAAAGAACATCCTTAAAGTGTCCTTCTGAAGATTCAATGGTTTCGTTTGCAAACAACGTCAATCCAACAAGTTACCTGCTAGTTTTCCAAATCTCAAAATCACCTGAAACTTGAACATTTGCACGGGATGGAAACATAGAACAAATTTCATTTCTCGAACTGTATCAAATTTTCCTCTAAGAGACTGAGATTGGGTGGAAAGTGAAAAAAAATCTAAACGCGAAATGCTAATGACACCTTTTGAACCTCTAAAACAGAACAACAAAAAATTTATGAAGTAAAGCCGGAATTGAATTAATACAAAAATTAGTATCTGACGATACTATGAACTGCAAAAGAACTTTATTTCCAGTTGAGACAGAAAAGCAATCAATTCTTGACACAATCTAAGGATTTTCAAACCTTGGAGGTAGACACTAGAGCCTAGTATTTGGAGACGTACTCCATTCAAATGACACATTTAACCCGTCTACAGGTATGAATCAATTACTTGGAAATAGTTGGCATTGTGCCTCAGATAAGAAAAAAATAGATTGGCTTTCAAACGGTATTTCTACCACGGCGGCTGATTTTCAAATTAACGTTAGGTTGTTTCAGCTTGTCCAGTCGTTTATTTTGCTATCAAATCGCTTCTGTCAGTTGCTGTGTACGTGTTTTTTCTTTTATATATATATTTTTGTTTTTTCTTATTACTCTTTCGCTTTTTTATGTGCGTGTGTTCGATCTTGACGTGCATTTGTATTTTTAAAATATTCAAATGTAATACAGCGAAAGTTCTCTAAATTAGTCCTTTAGGCTCTTAGAGCAAATGTTGTAATAAATATTTTTTGTAAAAAAAAAACAAAAACAAAACAAACAAAACTATACTTTAGCTGAAGCAAGTATTGATCCTCCGACCTGTTTTTTCTGGTACCCATCTAGTAACCACTCCCCGAAGCAGGTATGGTGCGAAAGGGGTGCCTTCCTCTTCGAAAACATAATTTTTTTAAATTGGCTTTTCTCTTTTCTCCTATTTCTAGTGGGAAGGACTTCCTTTCTAGTAAAATATTAAGTTCTGTAAGGCTTAAAAAACCAGTTTTTACATTCTTCAAAAATTGGCCGAAATCTATGAAAAGTTAAACTTAATCAAGTTAACCTGGGTTTAATGAACTTTAAATGAATTTGCTTACACAGCTAGGTGTGAGTTTTTACATAATGCTTTGATCTATTTTGTTGTAGTGGTAGAATATCAGGTTTAACATTTACTTATACTCGTACGCTGCATCCATTTAATACTTGATGTGAAGGAATCACAGAAAGAAATCTCTGTTACAAGCGTCCAATGACAATCCTCTTATTTTATTTACGTTGTGAGTATCTAGACAGGTCCTCAAATTCAACAAATTTTGTAATTTATATTTCATTACTTTCATTGAAACAAAATCAAGGGTAAGAGTGTAAGAAAAATTGAAAAACACGCCTCGAAAAGCAAGAAGGCAGTTCTTCTGAGGGGCAGTTTTTTTAGAGTGCTCTCAAAACTTCGAAAAACGTAAGTATAGTACTATTAATCATTATTTTTGACCAACTATGACCATTGAGTGTTGTGTTTCTTAGTTTAAGTTTGCAGAATTAATCTTAAGTGCATCATGTAAATTTGCTGGACATCGCTATCTTGAGACCTTTCTGCTGGTAGGCTCTTCACATTTTAGGCAATTTACTGCACTAAGGTCAGACACAGTCCCTGAGAGTACTCTTGGGAATTCTTTGTGGGGGTGTGCCGCCCGGTTCTCCAAATCCTGACCCTCTTTCAGACCAAAAAATATCATTTTCCATACTCGTTTATAGTCTCTAAGAATTTATGTCATCATTACTTAGATTACAACGCCAAATAAAAGAGTTCCTTAAATCCACTTCGTATTCGTATATTACTATTTCTTTTTTTATTCAATTGAATTGAAACGACAAATACGTTCATAGACTCCCGAAGCTCCCTCAAAAACCATACACGATTCCAGACCAAAATGGGCAAAATGTATACCCGTTCTCAGACCCAAACAGCGCAAAAAACATACCCTTTGAGGCTGCACATATTTACATGGCTTATATAAGGGACTACCCCTGGGGCCCGTATCAAGATAACAAAACCGCAAAGCCCAGCCGTAAGGTAGTTGTTACATGGGTAAAATTAGTACCAGCTTACGCTTGAATTATATACATATATAATTGAGTATCAAATTGCTCCCAAAGAAACCGTTTGAACTGAATTTTTGACATTTTTATTGTGCTATTTTTACTGAACAGAAAAGAAGAGAAACCGAAATATGCTGTTTGGTGTTTTACTGCAAGCATGTCTACTGCTGCTGCACGTGAAGTTAGCTTTTGCCTCAGGTAAAACGCTACGTATCGCTATCAAGTCTAAAACGA
Source organism: Porites lutea (assembly GCF_958299795.1). Lineage (NCBI taxonomy): Eukaryota > Metazoa > Cnidaria > Anthozoa > Scleractinia > Poritidae > Porites > Porites lutea. The sequence goes on from NC_133204.1 coordinate 1,061,817, forward strand.
CCTTTCACTTGACTCGTGACATGTCGAGGCTCCTGAAGGGTAACCCCTCCGAGGTCCTCTTCAGCATAATAACCCTTAAAAATAAGACAATATTTTTCTCGTGTTAAATCCTTACAATTTTGTAAGCATTAAAAAATCCATAAAATATTCTTATTGCAATCAATTTAAAATAATGACTACTCAATATGTGTACTAGAACCCTTTTAAAACGATGAGAAGCTTTTTGAGCTGAATGATATTTGAATTCTATTGAAATCATAAGGTCTTTTCGTAGCTCGGTCTACGGGGCCCGAAAAAGCGGCCTCTCGGAGGCCGTCAATCGCCCGAACTTGACAGTCGCCGTATAGCCAAACTAATGATCCAATGAAACTGAAATTTATATTTTCATAACTAGAATACCTAGGGTGGTGTACAGAATTTTTTTTTTTGGATTTTTAATAATTTTGATTTCCCGACCTCTGGTCGATATTTACAGACATCTGCTCTCTCTTCGGGATGCAGGTTGAGGCGACAGAAATGGGCCTGAGCAAAATAGATGAAGGATCGGTCGATATTGATCATTCAATGCAGTTTGAGCCGTAGATTGGCTCTAACCTTTCCTTTTCAGTCATTCCAAACTACCTCCTATTTTGCTCCGTCTTTCAAAAAGATTTGTTGAGGTAGTACCGCACGTTAAGAGATCTTGGAATACTGCTAGCGTACTAGAAAGTGTTACGTAAACTCATTGTCTTCAATCCCACTTGTTGCAATGTTACCAGTTGTTTAAACGGGACCCAGATTTCCTCTGAAAGCCTTCCCAGTGGACCAGTACTTCTTTCTTTTGAACCTATTTCTCGGTACACTAAAACTTTTTCTGTACGAGACAAGTGGTCTCCATCACTTTCTGTGGCTTTCATTCATAAAAGGTCCCTTGGATTAAATCACTGTCTACTTTCATCAGGCGACAAACTGTTGGATCTCGGTGAAATCGCTGAGCAATGATAAGAGTCTCCCCCGTCCAAGATGGCAAGAGACCTCTCTCAACTATTCTTTTATGCTAACTGATCTTGACTCGATCTACAACATTGAATTTATACTTTGCTGGTGTTGAGTGATTCCCATGTGCTGTTCTTGTGACATCTGGCTGTTAACATCAGGAGTTTTCAATTGCATACTTTGAGTAGTATACTCTGCCCGCTGCACCAGTATCCTTTATTAATCTTCTCTTCTAGCGCAATTGGCGAGAGTGCTGAACCTAGCAAGCCTGTATTTTTTCAGATTTTCTTTTCACAATTGCATTAATTGCTTATTTAACTGTGATGATCTTCTCTTCTTTTATTTCTTCATTCCACAGTTCAAATGTTTAAAAATTATATTCTTCATTTTATCTTCGTCTTTCCCGGGTGTATTACGATCCAAATTAATTGCCTTTCTCAGTTTTTCTTGCTACCTCAATTGGTTAGAGCGCTGCACCAGTACTGCAAAGGTCAGGTTTCCAATCTCGGCAAGGCCGTAGTTTTTTCAACCTTTCTTTTCGCAACTGCTTGAGGTGGCTTACTACAGTTTTCAGATAAAACTATCGACTTTTTCAGATTAGATCGTTTTGAGCAGCTGAAGGTCTCTACTGAACTTTTTATCACTGCAATTCATGTAAATTATCATTTTATCTTCTTAAAACATTTCATTGGGTAGTACAAAGCGAAATATAGTGACCGAGCATCCAAAAAGGGGACTGGAAACGAGACCTTTAAAGGCTCTGACCTTAAAACCTAGCCGTACGACCCCATCTGAAAATTTCAGGATTTATTCAGTACTAAGAAATAATTGTTTTAAGAGAGAGAGAGAGAGAGAGAAAAATCGTATAGACAGAATTTTTGCAAAAGCCAAAAATGTGGAATTTTCTCTCTTTTTATAATAACTAAAAAACTGTCAATTGGATTTGTTTGAAAAAGTGTTTACGGTTTCGTCTTTATGTTCCCTAACAATCCTCAAAGCATTGCGCATGAGACATCGTTTGTAGGTAAGGGTTAATATGCAAATAAGGCTCTTGCAGCCATTCTGTCGTTACCCTGACCTATGACGTAGCGTAGTGGCTCTAAGCAGGATGTATCCGTTTTTCAATTTCCATTGTAGTCCAAACATTCATAAGAGTATGTGCATCATTAAGGAAATTAAAATTACTATACATATTTGTACACAGATTGTAAAAACCTAAAGAGAAGCAGATGATCATGAACGAACGTAGACTTTCAAAAAGTCCTTCACTAACGTAAAATGTCACAGAAATATAGGAAACTGTTGCAGAAAAGAACTTCAGGAAAATCAGTCTACGCTTCATTTGACAAAATAGTACATCCTTACATGTCCGTCTGCAAAAGTTACGAAACATTTAGAAGTACAAACTTTGCAGCTTAAAGTGACTTATTCACCTCTTGTTTTCGCTGCAGCTCAGCCTCCTTGTCATCACGATGACATCTTTGATTTTGAGGATCCAAATCAATTAAACTGCTTTAAAACCATCCCAGACGCAAACGCGAATGTATCACTGTCCATCAACCCATTGACCGTCAAGCATTTAAAGAACTCACTAAAATGGAATACCTCCGGTCCATCCACGCTCCAACTGAAGCATCCGAAATTACCTAAAATTCCACATCAGTGGCTGAAACGAGGAGGTGTAAAAGTTTGGTTCTACAAGGAAGCGCCTACTGAAAACAAAACAATGGACATAGAATTTAAACAATCCCAAAACCTGCTCGGAAAGTTCCAAGTGAATCTTGACTTTCAAGGATGGAGAGGAATTTGGGTCAAATTCTCAGAATGTAAAGTGAAAGGTAAGTCACTGAGCAAAAAGTCGGTTGAAATCGATGAAGTGACTTTTTTTCTAAATGACGCTGACACCATTTATATGGATTTACTTGGATTCGAGGGAAGTTTTGGTAAGCAGTCACGGGACAAAGTAGTTCCTCCGATCGGTGGTGTAGACCTTTATGACGCTAGCAATACCTGGCAACGTACATACCACTGGAGTCAGCAACGGTGTCCTGCATTGCCCCTGAAAATTGACGATAAAAAGGTAAAGAGCTTAGAGCTTATCACAGCTCGAATGAGAAATTGGTTTTGCGACGAGAACAAAACGTCTTCCAACTTTGAGAAAGATTCCTTCCTTGACAAAAGATGGAAATCCCTCATGAGCACTGTTAAGCACGCGCATAAAGAATACGACAAACTGAACTTCGATGCAGACGGAAAGATCGTAGGTCCTCCTTTGTTTTGCAGAGACTGCAGATATGGAACGAAAAAGGACAAGAGCACAAGAAAATTTGGTTTTATCTTTGAAAAAATTATGCTTCCTTTGGCTCTGGAATACTACTTGCGATCACGACCTAACGAAATAGCAGAGGCTGCCAAAAAGCATCTGGAGGAGCTGAACTCTGGGGACAATGACAAGGAAAATAATGCTTATAATGCAATTGCAGGGGAAGATAAGGGAATGAAAAAGCTCTTTAAAGACTATTTACCAAAACCAAGGCCACTTAGACAGGAAGACGTGGAAAAAGCGATAAAAACTCTAAACCTTGATCGCCTTAACAAGATAAACAATCTTCTTGATTTTGCAAAACAACAAGGATTTACAGATGGCAGTGGCTTCGGCTCGTTAGATCATGAATGGAACAGAGACGGTGCCGGATTCATGAACACGTTGTTCCTTCTCCGAGACTCTTTGAGAATTCCCTCAAATAAAACGAGATTGCTCGACCTGATAGAAACAGCCAAATGGTACAACGACTTTAGAGAGATTTATCAGTTACCAGAGTTCGAACTTAAAGGCACAACTGCTGACCGTATGATAACGCTCCTGCTATACAGACTTATTATCGTTCTGGTGATGCCAAGCGGCAACGAGGACGAACTCAAAGCCAAAATTCGGGACATGGATGCTTTAGTTCGGTGGTTCAATAACGCAATGGCTGTGAATGAAGGCCTTGGGGGAGTCATCAAACCAGACTTTGTAGGATTTCACCACAAAGCGTTTTATGGATCCGCATACGTTCCACAAGCCCTACATGTAGCAGCGTTGGTTCACTACCTTCTCGGAGGAACTGAATTCGCTTTGTCAGCTTCATCTACCGAAAACATCAGACGAGGACTTGAAACGCTGCGCATAATAGCGGTCAAGTCTTCAACGCCAAACAGTGTCAATGGACGTTTTCCCCATTACTACAACAAAGCCCTTATCAAGGCTGTATTACCGGGATATGCTTACATCAGCGTTTCCCATTCATCCAAGGTGCTATCAGCATTGTCAACAAGTATAACAGTTACAAATGGGAGTGGAGCGGAAATGTTTTTACGCTTGTATGACGATCCTGACGTGAGTAGTTACTTAGCAGATGGAGGCCCTAAAAAAGCCAAGTGCTATCTCAACAGTTTAGGATCCCTGGACATCATGGAGGCAGTAAGTAATTTCCTTTTTTTGGTAAACATTTTTGTTTCTCTGCACGTCCGTGGCAATGGGGATATGCTTAACGGACGATATACACGTTTTAATGAAAGCTCCTCAATGTAAAACTGCGTCAACTAATTCAGTCAGTTGTATAAGCCAAATGAAAATCATCATATTCAGTCCCAAAATGTAAAATGAATATTTTAATCACCAAGGGTTTAAAATCACCGTCATTTTCAAGGGAAAAAATAACGGATTCCCATTTTTGGATATTTTTGGGTATTTAAAGAATACCCACAAAAATCACAAATTTGGCAAAGCGAGACAAGTCTCAACCAGGGAATTCCCAACCAGGTTCCCTGATTGGGACTTGTCTCACTCTTCCAAATTTGCGATTTTTGTGGGTTTTTTTTTAAATACCCAAAAATATCCAAAACTGGGAATCCGTTATTTTTTCCTGTGTTTCATTTTTTCCAATGTCGCTCCTTTACCTGTGTACAATACTGTATACCCCAAAGCAGTAATAATATGAATAGAAACATACTCGTAAACAAATAAAAGCCATTCTTAATTTGTTTTAGGTGAAAACCGTTGCTGACGCTCAAGGTGTATTTCCCGAGCTCTCCCCTCAAGGTCACTGGTCCAAGAACTTTGCAGCTCTATCTATTCACCGACGCAAAGACTGGGCTGTGACTGCCAAAGGGTTTAATAGTTTTCTCTGGGATTTTGAAAGCTCTAAGGATGAAAATGTCTTCGGAATGTTTTCCAGTCATGGTGCTCTCCTCGTTGCAAACAGTGAAAAGAGTCTTGAGGTCCACGATGTCGCGAACGGGTGGGATTGGGCCAAAGTCCCTGGTGCTACAACCATCGCCATAGGAACACCCGACATTGATGAATTAAAATTGAAAAAGGCTAGGTTTTACAATCCGCGGCCTCTGGCTGGAGGGGTGACGTTTAAAGGTACAAACAAGCTTGAAAACGGACTCTTTGCCATGGACTTTGAACAACCAAACTACGATTTTAAGGACTGGCGAAAGAACATCAGTTTTATTTTTAAGAAATCGGTGTTCTTTTTTGAAAACTTACTAGTTTGCTTAGGGAGCAACATTCGGGCCGCAGAAACAAATGGAAAGTCAGTGCAAACGACACTGTTCCAAGACAGGCTTCTAGACGGCGTGACGTCATCGTTTATCACAATCGATGGCGTTAAAAAATATCATGACAATAAATTTGATGCACTAACACCAGGTTCTGGAAAAAGTTACACATCTCTCACTGATGCTAAGGGCAACTTTTACTACATACCGGAGCCCAGCAAATCAATCTTGAAAGTCCACGTGAAAGATCAACCTTCCAAGACTGATGATGGAGATAAGGATACATCTGCACGTTACGCTACAGCATGGATCGAACATGGAAAGTTCCCCTCGAGTTATGAATACGCTGTTTTGATTCCTACAGATGGGTACCACGAAAATCTAAATAATATCACAACGGACCAACGGACAGCAGGAAAGGAAGTTTACAAAGTTTTGCAGACAGATGAGGTCGCCCATATAGTCCAGTTTCTGAAGTCTCCCGAGTCGTGGGTAGTGCGTAGTAACCCTGTGACAGGTTATGCAATGTTTGAAGCCTCAGCGTCACTCCCACCTGATGGCCCAGTAGAGGCGGTGAGTGGACCAAATTGTCTTATCATGGCAGAGAAAACAGCGGATTCAATCTACATCAGTATAAGCTCTCCCGACTTAAATCTACCCACTAAAAATGGTCCTTTACGTGGCTCAGACGATGTGGGACAAGAGGAGCTGTACCATGCATCAAGTGCTGAGAGACAACTAGAGGTGACCCTGAGAAGAGCGGTCCAGCAGAGCATTGTGTATGCCCAAACCCACGGAAATCCAAAGTGCTACAAAGCCAATGTTTGGGTTTTATCTGATGGTAAAACAGTTCGCTTCTTAAATCTCAAAAATGGTTTTAGTGTTGAGGTAAAATTGATGTTGAAGTAAAAAATGGAAAGCAAAGCATGAAATAAAGTAAATTACTGAAACCTTAAACGTACGTGTCAAACTGAATCGTTCAATATCTATCTAGAGATACACCATGTTATAGCGCTGCCAGTAACACGCAACACCTAGCACGTGGGACGCCTACATGCGACTTCCTTAAGAATAATTTTACTACATGATTTACCGAAGGTGAACCCAAAGATCCATAGCTTTACCTCCTTAGAAAGGTTAAAAATCAACTGATATGTTTCGCATCTTCTACCTCTCAAAGCCCTGCCAACACCTTCAAGATCTCGCCTCTTTGAAGCATTGTCTAAAGAGTCATTTATTGAAGGTGATATCTGGGATATCTGGACTTGCCAAATATTGACCTCTGCCCCCCCCCCCCCCCCCCCCACCCCCCAAACAGACGCAACGAATTACTGGGAATGCGTTTCGAATTTCCCTTCAACCTGGTTGGCAAATCGACACTGGCTTTTTTAAAAGGGGAATCATGGCGCGTACTCAAATCCTGGTACACAGGTGCGGCCCAGAACAAGGATTTCTGTGTTATTTCGCAGACGGACTTAACTAGAAGTTTAGTTCCGTCTGCGGTGCGGGCTAGCGAGATGACGGGCCATTATAGATAAGACAAAGGACTTTCTCGGGTCGAAGTGTTGTTCAAACTCCCCAACATATTTCTGTGACGCTTTATTAACCGATCATGTCAGAAACAAAATTCGAAGATAGGTATTAGTAGTATAGAGCGCAAGAAATAATCCATTTTCTAGGCAGTAAACTCATATAAAAGGGTAGGAATAGACAATTTAGATATGTTAAAATTCAAACCCGGTATCGAGGCTTGGAGGAATAGAAATAAAGAAACGAATGATCTCTGCCTGGACCTGGGGTCAATTTAATAAAACTTTTACAAGTGCAGCTATTGTTTTTTAGTAAAATCTAACTTGTGGTCTATTATCAATGCTGCATTCTGATTGGTTGAGCTACTACTAGGCCATATGTTATAGCCCACTAGTAGAGAAAAGCGCGGGCTTTTTGACTAGCTAAAAATTTTTTATTCGCGATATTTTTGACCAACTAGTTGGATTTTACTAAAACAATTATTCCTCTCGCCCTCATGGCCTCTAAGTCAATGGCCTCATGGGCTATTGACTCAGAGCCCATTCGGGCTAGAGGAATAATTGTTAAAGAGCCTGAAGACAAAAGCTACACCTGTAAAGTACACTTGTAAAAGATTTATTAAATTGACCCCTGAAAGCAATTTTTGTTTTATTAATTTTAATGAATTCAGCGACGTCAGGAGTAAAACTTGGAGACATTTTATTGCGAAATGATCACTGGTTCGAGGTCAGACGTCTCTCTCTCGCTGAAATTGGCACGCAAAGGAAGGCGGGAAGGTTAAAACCGGCTTCACATCTCCCGTTCTTCTGCGGTCGAATGCAACAAGTTTTAAGGGCACAGTTTTTCTGTTGATATAAAATGAGTCGTCATGATTATCGTTAGGACCTTAAAACAGCAAGATAAAATGGAAAGCCAAAACCATTTAAAAATATCTTTATTTAAGAAAACTTCGACTTTCGGATCACTCGTCATTAACAAAAGCGTACGGCGGAGTTGTAAGTCCATCCAATCTTTAAAATGCTTCATTTCATTTCCCTTCTACTTTTCTTCACTTTCTTATCACGTTTAATTTCATAATCATAATTTCATCAGGAGTTTCTTTTATGTGACTTTCACGTAGAATCTCATTGCGTCAGGAGTTTCGCCATTTCATGTTGAAGGGAACAAAGCAACGATCTTGTCATTGATTTATCCTGTTACCATTAACTGTTCCGCTTCCACTGCACCTTGATAGTAACTGAGGCATAAAAGATGTCCATCACCTTGGATGAGCTAGTGAAGGTGGAAACATTCTAGTACGTACGTAATCATCAAGGACCTACACAAAAAGATCACATTATACAGTAATTATGAATATATGAAAATCATATCTGTAAACTGCGGAGTGAAGATCATCGTAGTTATATAAGCAACTTATGCGGTTGCGAAAAGAAAGCGATCGTAGAGGTCAAGGGTTCGAATCCCGTACAAGCCTGAATTTTTTTTCAGGCTTTCTTTTCGCAACTGCATAAAGTTTCACTTTACATGTTGCCTATAGCTAGAACCAGAACTTTCTTTCCCAGAACTTTCTTACAGGTGAAGACTAAAGTAGTGGGGACAAGTTCGCAGTTCAAGCCAGTGAAGAGACTGAAGACATGGACGAAAAGTCTTCTGCTCATTTCATGTTGGCCTACAGCATGAGGGAATTTTTAGACTGAGAAATGCATATAAACTATCTCACACCAGAAGGAATTGATAAAGAATAACCCCAAGTCTTCGAAATGTATGTTTGCAGAGCTGGTCACACAAAACAAAGCTCATTAAAGGGAACTAAAATTAACCTCAAGGGTTCTATGTCATTTTAGCAACAGGCAAATTAGGCGAAATAACACGAAAACGAGCAAACGAAACGGCCTCAGCATCTTGCAGTAACAGAGTGATTAACAAAACATGACGGGAAAGTATAACAAACCTCTCTTAGTGCTTGACCAGTGAGAAGAGGCTGGTTGTAACTAAACCCTGTTTCTTCCACCTTGGATCCATTTATATACAAGTGACTGTCATAGAGAAGCTCCTGTTAACAAAAGTAATACTTATACAACTTGGGAGTACATTTGATAACCTTTTATTTGGGATCAATCACAGGAAATGATCAAACATCTTATGCACCTGAAGAGTACCAAAAGACATTAATCGACTCACTTATTGTTATTTCAGTATACTGGCCCGCTCCAAGCCACATTATTTGAGTGTCTATGTAATAGCACGAAAGTACTCATTGAAGACACTGTTTTTGTGCCTCCTAATAGGGAGAATGGTGTAGCCTTTTACATGGCACAGGGAGTACCTTCATTCCTTAGTTATTTTATTTTTCTAATTTTTGGTCCGGTTCCGGAAATCGAAGCCGCGACCGCCAGCTCCGTGGTCAAGCGCTCTATCAAATGAGCTAGTACTGTCGCGGTAATAGTAAATATTCCACTGATTTTTGCACTTATTCTCCGACCTACGCAGGGAACCCACCTGATCCAGATAGGGGCTAAGGGGAGTGGTATGAATCCCATCTCTTTCGCAAGCTTCCGACCAAGGAGCAAGGTGTTTTTCGTTGGAATCCTCAACAGTGCTTGCCATGTTTAGCTAGAACGTACAGAAAGTAGACAATGTCAAAGTAAAATAAACCCCTCACAAAAAAAAGAATTAAAAATAACACAGGTGTATGGCGAAGATATATTCTGACTTGAAGGAAATGCCAAATTATAAACTACCGGCACGTAATAATATATTTAGTGACCCGTTTGAAGCAATTTACGAGGTGCTGAAAGAAGCACTTACCCGTGCCATGTTCGACAACATAGTTCCAAAGTAGTCATGCTCAATTCCAAATATCTCACAGACAAAGTTAGAGATGCTTCCCTGGGCTGAAAGAAAATTACATATTTAATCATTTTATTATTTTGGAAGCATCACCTTCAACGCCCTCCCCATTCTTCCTTCTCGAGCCAGAAAAGATCAGGAGGAAACAGTTGGTAACCTGACCGGGTAGAGTTATGGCAATAGTGCAGAGCCAATATCTTTGGTCCAAGTAGTATAGTATGAATCGAATCCATCCCCTTTTGAGAGCAGTAATCTCAACCTCGAAGAGAAAAATATATCACCTTTGGAGAGGTCATAGCCCTTTGTCTAAGTCTCGTGGAAAAAAAGCACACCAACTAGCACGTCATGCCGTTCATAGTTGATCACTGAACCTTTTCAAAGTACTACAATGTAATGCAAGTTATTACATAACATCTTTCTTTCCATACTAATTATATTGCAGACAAAACGTATTAACAGAAGTGTCAGTGAGGCATAATTTATGAGTAATCAGAATTGAAGGGATGCAATTTAAAACATCACTTGTAATGGCTGCAATAAGATGCAGTACTCCATGAAAGAAGCCTTACTAGTATCACTCTTGTCTGCCAAGTTGAATACATCACCACTGTTACCATGGCTGGCCAGATGCCACAGGGCTCGACACACGTCAATCACGTGAACAGTACTCATCTTTAGATCCTTTGTCCAAAGCAACTAAAATATTTAACACTGTAGTCAACACTTGAGCTCATCATAATTAGAAAATAAACCATATTTTTATTCATTAATTTTCTTAATTGAGATAATTCAGCCACGAGGAGGAACAAACGGCTTGGCCTTCTTATGTATGATGTTATAAACAAAAAAGTGCCTGAATTTCTGAGCGAACTCTTTCCAATGAGCTGCAAAAGCAACCCCTACAAATCTCGCCTTAAAGGAAGTAACTTAGATATTGAAATATCACGTCTTCCTAAAACGGAATACTACAAAGGTTCAATTTCGTACAGGGAGCACAAATGTGGAACTCTTTGCCTCAGAACTTGAAATCAGCTAAGTCTAGGAGCATTTTTTAAAAGAAACCTATCGGTGGCTGTCAAATCGTTACTTCATCCTTAAATTTATCCTTAAATTTCTCTGTTATTGCCTCTTTCAATTTCTATTCCAAGTATTTTTGATCACGTACAGATTTGTAAACATAACTCTTGTACTTTAACGGTCACCCTTAACAGACTATTATATTCAGTGTGTATTTGAATACGGATTTCAAGTAAAAACGTTTTTTTAACTTGTCGAAACTACCGTATTGAAATAAAAGAGATTCATTCATTCATTCATTTCTCAGTTTCTGGTTGGCTTAAATCCCCCGCTAATTCTTCTAAAATCAGCTAGTACTGACAAAAATTTGGAATTCTATACGAGTGACGTCAATCGTAAAATAACAGGAAATCAATTTAATCGGCGAATAAACCCTCCTCGATTTGCATAGTACTTCATAACCTACTCAACTTCATCCAACAATACTTCATATCATACCCAAACCCAACTAATAACTGTTAATTCCCATTGATGGTCATTCATCGACAATCAAGTCAAGGGTCGACTCACAAGACAGAAAACAATACATGTAAGCTTGCCTTTTTTCTCTGAAATTTTATACACGCTATTTCTATCGAACAAAAACGGATCCCAAGTGCTGCTCTGATGGCCATATTTTCCAGATTTTAGGATGACAGTGAACAACTGTACCTTCATCTTTTCTCCCATTTGTTTGTAGACAGCTCCAATAATCAATCTTGGGGCTGAAACGAGATCAGAGAAAATAAAGTTAATATTTTACAAGTAGATGCTATAACTGAATATCTACCTATTGTTAGCAGATAGCAAAGCCAACCAAAATTGAGCGAAGTTACCAACAGTTCCCCTTTCCCCTCTCCAAAAAAATGTGCACTGTTATGCCAGGCAATATACGAGACAAGAGTTTTAAGACAGCTTTTATCCAGTAGGGGTCCACGGCGCAAACTGTACAGTTAAATGTAACAGAGGGAGCTTTCAACTATGACTAGAATTCTAAATGTACATCCTTAACTGTTCAGTCAACAGCTCAAGACTCCATGTTTGTCTTTGTGGTGGCATTACAAAAGAGATTTAGAATTTACGGCAAACACGACAAACGTCCTTGCCGTATCACGTATCCAAATTTGCATGTAATTGTTACGTCGACTTTCGGTGATCTTTGCACAGAATGAGCAGTTTCATTCCATGTTTACCTACGTTATACTACTACATCAGAAATTTCTGCAATTTGATTGGCTTAGAGCAGTGGTATTTCAGCTTAATTTGAAATACCTACATGTGAAAATTACAAACCTTTTGTGGGTAGTAGTATAAACAAATAATAGCATGATTTGGACGTGATATTTGGCATAAATACCACTTGTAATATTTCAAAATTGTCTCAAATTTCACTCGCCTAACGGCTCGTGAAATCACGTATAACAATTTCGAAATATCACTCGTGGTATTTATGCCAAATATCACGTACAAATCATGCTATTACCTATACAAATTATTGTGGACACTTATTATCCATCTACTTCCGAATTTGAAATTTAAATTGTTAACTTGAAACTGACGTGTGGTGTTTGCCACAAACGTATTTCTAAATCTCTCTATTTAATAAAAAAGGTAACAAGGAGACGAAACTGTTGGACATCATTATAACTAGAAAACGGGTTTTCCATTCGTGAGTGTGGGTGATCCTCGATTCACCACATCGATATATGCACTATAATTTGTGTTGTTCTGTTGTGTAAGTGCTAGGTATCATTGTTGTGTTCTTTGTGACATAACTCTAGACTTGTTATTCACTTGGTATATTGTGCACCAGCCGTGAGTGTGGTCAGTGACAGAACGAATTCAATAGTAGTATTAAAACAATAACTCTTTTCATCTGGTAAATGAAACATACTTAGCCCCCTTCTGTCAGCTACCCCATAAATAATTGCTGGTCTAACAATAACGTAGTTTAACCTGAAAGAAAAAAGTGTAAAAGTGCATGAAAACAAAAAAGCAAAAAGGAAAGAAAGGAAGACAAAAAATAGCAAGGGGAAAGAAAATATAATTATTAACAAAAATGCAGTCATTTCTTGAGTGGAGTACCTCTAGACAGTGGGAAGAACAACAAGTACAAAACAAACAAACAAACAAACAAACCACAACAAAGAACAACAACAACCAAAAGCATAAAATGTAAAACACAGCTTTACATGATCTATTCATTACCCCTCAAGTTTAGCTAATTCCTCTTCAACCATAAGTTTGTACTTTGCAATACATGTCCAAGGTGATGTTTTGCTCTTCTCATCGCTCTCACCCTGGATCATAAAATAATAATACAAATTTAATAATAATAACAATAATGATAAGCAAATACAAATGGACCGTGCACAATAAATAGTTACATACTTCTTGAAAAGTTTCTTAATAAGTAATCATAAAACTATGGTGGCTGTGGCATTGACTAAAGTAAAAACCACCTATAGCAACCTAAAAAATCAGCCCAAAGCATTTCAATAATATGAGGAGTGTACAGTATACCACCTTTAACAAGGTCACCTTTGTGGAAGAGACAAGTGGATACTTAGTAGAGGGGCTTTGTTTACAGCGCTACACTGACAATTTTGTCTGCTAGCACCCTCCAAACTGGCTAAAAAATAATAGAGGGTGGCCCTTTAGTAAGATGCTACTTAAAAGAGGTCCAAGTGCTTACATTTTAGGCTGTTCACATTCATAAACTGAGGGTGCATGTACCTGGTTACCTTATTATAGGAAATTAATGCTCCATGAAATTAAGGTATTGGAAATTAACGCGACTTAAATTAATGCGATGATAATGTGAATTATTCCATGAAGATACTCATTACAAACTCAATTTTTATGAAGAAGCTAACCCTAACCTTACCCAAAACTTATAGTTAACCCTAACCTTAATGAAAGCCAACCCTAACCCTAACCCCAACCTTAACCCAAACCCTATAGCTAACCCTAACCCTACTCAAACAAACAAAAAAAAACCCTTGAGCATTTACTTAAAAAAGAAAATATCAGGTTTTATAAAAATAATTTGTTGCAAAAACAAAAATCAACCAGCCAAAAAAAATGTAACTAGTTAAATTATTATTTACCTAGTTAGAAAAAAATAAACTAGTTAGAAAAAAATTATCTAGTTAGAAAAAAATTAGCTAGTGAGAAAACAAAATTAACTGAGACAAGAAATTAACTACAACATAGTCCACAGGTTTTTATTCACTTTACAGTTCTCACAGGTAAGGCTTATAATTTAACAGTATGTGACTTACAATGTTATTTCATACCTTGTCACAAGAATACACTTGGGCAGTGGAGATCTCAATATACCTCTTGACATTGGATTTTAAAGCTTGTTTTGCACAGTTCAAACTTAGTTTTAAAATACCATCTTTATACACCTACAAGAAAGAACACCTCATGCATGATCTCTGTACTTTCAAATTACAATAACGATGGCGGATAATGGCCTGCATGACAGTTCTTTCTTCCTTCTCCTTTCACAATTGCTTTGCAAATGTAATGGTATTGACAACAGCTTACACCGTTATCAACTGATTCTTTTCTCTGCCGATCCTTTCCCCTTCATTTTTTATAGAAGATGTGGTTTTTACTGGGGCAAAAAATGGCCATCTTTCTGGCCATTCCTGAAATCCCCACACCTCTTATGAAGTGTCAATGAAAATCAAAGTTTTTAATCACTCCTAAAAATGTTTCAGAGCTCTACTTGTGGGTGCCCTGACAAAATCCCGATTAAAATTCCATCTTAAGGGTGCATTAATTTTTAAATTCCCATAAGCTGCCATTCTTGGATTTTAAGCTCCCACAACCAGAAACTACATGGCCAGTCCCAATAATAAAATACATGATAGGTATAGTGCATGGCGATTATGCTACAGGTCAAACCTACAATCATTGTCAAAAGTGTTGGGAAAGTTGCTTTTTTTACCTCTTTTTTCCTTCCTCCCCCTGCCCCTGGCCCAATATTGAGCAAACGTTTAATGTTTGTGGGCGAAATTGTTCTGTTATGTCCCAACAAGACAAGGTCTAACTTGACTACCTGTTCAGACTGCCCATATCTTGTTTCTGCAGCACAATTGATGCAAATGTCAAAATCCCCTTCAGAATCCAAAAATGCTTTCTCCACACTGACTATACAGAAATCAGGCAAAGAGGTTAGAAAGAGAAACAGTAAATACTATGCATTTGATAAATTTCAGGGTGCAACAAAACTGCTGCCTGAATAGCCTGAGACTAGTCAAGCAACCAACTGCACTCTATTTTAGCATTTTTAAATTACAAGTGGCCTCATGGCAGGTAACATTTTCTGGGATAAAGAGCATGTAAGTGAAAAAGGAGGTTGGCAAGATTGGCAAGATTACATGATAGGCCACCTGCACTACAAAGTCATGTGACCAATGCTTCCTTTAAACAATGAGTTGGAATCTTAATTGCTGATGCCAAAAATTGACTGAGCACATCAAAATTATCTTACACCCGAAATTTGAGAGGAAACAAATTTAAGGGAGATATTTTATGGCACTTTGATTTTTCAACAAAGCAATGTAGTGTAATGGCCACCATGTTGGACGGCATACCTTTGCCCTCCAACATGGCGGCCAAAACTTCTTTTTGCTTGTACCTTGTTAAACGTTTGATAGTTACGCTCAGATGTGCTGTAAACGCTACCACCATTATCTCTTCAACAATTTCCTTGAAGTTTAAATGCAAAATTTCTGTTCAGAAAGAGGTAATTCATAGCTTTAAAAATCACACTTTGGTCACGTGACCAGCTACAAACTTACTCATTTTAAGAAAATGGTGCAGGTTTGAAAAACTAAATCACTATTATTTTGTTTAAGATATGTCCCACTAATGGTTTTTTGAAGGCAAAATCATATAACTTTCATTTTAATAAAAATGATGTCACATGACCTGTTAGTGCAAATGGCCTATTGCTCTGGGCTTGAGCAAGCCTAAGCAACAGCTTGCTCAAAGGGCAATTATTAAAAAACTTAGTTTTTAAATTTTCATCTTGGCACCCTGGGCCCACTTTGAGGGAAGGAAAAATGAAAAAAATCTCTGCAGGAAATTTGAGGATTTCTTAGAAATTTTACAAAGATTCCTCAACTTTATGCCTCATTTTTACTTGTTTAAAAGTTAAAGAAATAATAGTATTCAGCTGATTCTTACCAGGGCTAATTAGATTGGCACTTTTAAACTCCACATTACTGTGGTGAAAAGCTTCCTGCAAAAATAGTTTTTTACAGTGACCCAGATCAATAAAAATTATTGATCATTACAGCCATCTACTGTATGTAGCAGGAACTATTAAAGCCACACATATAAGAACTTCAAAATGTTATCCTCTATACTAGTTATAGGCTATATAGTGCTGAAACATTCATGTCACTTGATAAAATGACAATGGTAAAAGAGAAACTCATATTGCTCATCATTGTAATTTCGGTCGAGTTTGCCAGTACATTGTTCACCATCAATAATGTGAAATACCAAAATAGTATGTTACATTGACAACTCACTGGCGACTGCAGCGGGTATGGCTTATAATCAAATGGAGATCACCGAACACCAATACCCATAATATGGGTGACATGAGAGACCTACATCCCTAGCCCCTGTGATGGTCAAAAATTAGTTGACTTAAGTTTAGGGTCTGTAACTGCACACAAAAACTTTGAACAGCTTCTGGAAAACATCTCTGCAGAGTCATCAGTGACAACACTGGGGTTTTATTAGAAGTGACCTGGGACCAGCTGGCACCAGTGTACTCTGCCTTCATGCAAGGTAGAAAATTTACCACTTTTTTCACATAAACTTTCTCTGCCTATATACTCAACATTGGTTACCCTCCAACTTCAAAAAAAATAGATAAAACCCTGCAGCACTGTCAAAGCTATATACATGTAGTTACAGAGTTGTGAATAGTACTGTTATTCTAACTTACTTTGTGTCTTTCATTCAGCCATGCAGTCTTTGGTGGAACTTTATCAACTGCCCGAATCTAAAAATTGATAGATAGACTGGCAACTTCAGTAATAAGTATTTGCAAAATTGCACATGTCACAGAAAAAAAAATTGTATTTTATAACAGAGGGTGTTCTCAATCTATGGCTTTAAGTACAGGAGTGTTGGAAAGCTTGTGCAGTCCAAAACAGCCAATTTTTCAGGCCAGTCCTACAAGTTAGACATATGTTTGCTTATTCTTCCTGGAAATTGCAGATGTTCTTTGCTCATGCTTGACTGACCCAGCTGCTACACTGTACCAGTGAGTTGGTTTGTACATTGGTATTTTGAAATGTTTTCCTTACCATGTATTATAGAGGTAGCCTTTACCAGTGGTTCAAACAAAGATATTCTTACCTTAGAACACAACTCATGCTCAACAAGATAACATACAAGGTTACGACCAACAAATCCTAGACCTGCATTTAAAACAGATAGCAACTAAAAACAATATTAATAAACATGAGAGAGAGACATCAGCTAGTCAAAGAGAGCACGTTTAAAGGCCATCTTTATGACCAGTTCGTTTAACTGCTAAGAAGTGAAACTAATATTTGATCTACAAGTACCAGAAAAAGTCACTCATGAAATGTCATGTCTCAAAGTCAATTGATTTCAAAAATATATTAAAAAATATTCAGTCATTTCCTCTTCTCTGGTTTTTCTCTGCTGAAGCGAAAGGAAAAGAGAGGACTCCAGACACAATGAGGTCACCGTTGGCTTACTTATTGCCATCAGGAGTTGTAATTTGCTATTATGGGGTGGGGGGGGGGGGGGGGAGGGAAGGGGACTCCTGAAAATCTGAAAATTTGAAAATCTTAGTGGGGGTGTGCTGCCTAGAGTTGTCAAAATCCTGACCCTATTTCAAACCTAAAAATGTCATTTCCTACACCCATTTTCAGACCTGGCCCCAATTGTCGGAAAGGTGGATAGCGCTATCCATAATATAAATCTCTATTCAGTGGATTGTGCAATACTTATCTACTAGACAGAGATTTATCCAATGGATAGCGCTATCCACCTTTTGAACAACTGAGGCCTGGCCTTTTAATAGGAAATTCTGTCATCATTAAAATACTTAGATTAGAACACCAACACAAAGATTTCGTAAAATCCATTTTGAATTTGCATATTACTCTTTCTTTCATATACGTTTTGAACAGAAATGACAAATACGTTCATTCACTCCTGCAGTTCCCTCGAAAACCATACCCGATTTCAGTCCAAAATGGCAAAAGTCTAACCTCGTTTTCAGACTGAAATGGCACTATGTGGCTTACATAAGGAAGTTGCCCTGCAGGTCATCTTATTGCAGTTCTGTCAACTCCCCTGGATAATCTGGGAGACTCCAGATTTTGGACCGTACCTCCCAGTCTCCAGATTAGAGTCTGAAATCTCCTAGATAATCGCCAAAGTTTGCCATTTCTTGCAGACTCGACTTTCCAACCATAAAATTTCAAAAAATCTGCATTGTTTGAGCTACTGTCAACATGAAGTGTGTCCTCATTAACTTCGGTATGCCATTAAAATTTAAGTGATAATGTGACTAAATATGAACTGTTTATGTCACCTTTCATCCTTTCCCTATCAGTTCTCAATATTTGATGAGTCAGACTCAGACATGGGGGGAAGGGAGGCGGGGGGGGGGGGGTGGTTGACAGCCCAGTATCAGTGACTGATGTAAATGACAGGATAATATATGGTAGCAAACCAAATTTGGTCAGCTCTAACTGGTTAAAAAGAATTAGCTGAAGAATTGAAGACAATGTGAGATGGGGGAAATTAAAATGTATTAATTTCAATTTAAATGATTTATCTACAGTTAATACACCTCAAAACCGTGCCAAGGTCTGTTAAGATCAGTGTTGTCGGTGATATTATTTTGAAAGGTAGGGAGAGACGGAGGCGACATATAAGCCTTCTGATGATATATAGTTTCCCTTTTTTATGTTTTGTCTTCATCCAATTGAAAGAAAATAGATCCTCAACCCAGGTGAAATGGTGCGTGGGCTAAGGTCAATCATGATCAATTGACTTAATACTCCTCACTAAACAATAAGATTACTATGAAACGGTTTAGTAAGCAGCATAGTGTTGACAAACCACTCACCACCAAGTACTATAACTCTAGGTTTGGACGCCATAGTTCTTCTTCCTCAAATATTGGTAAACCACCAGGGTACAAAAACAGTTTCAGGGCTCCTGATGGTGATATCCCACGAAAGATATCTCAACGTCCACGCAAAGAGGAGAAAAATCATCTAATTAGCCACATCGAGAACAGGTATCTGCTAATTTCCCCTACTTCTTAAAAGGAGTAAAACCACTGTGAAAGTGAAACTTCCAACACATATCTGAAACGACTGAAAGAAAACTGCGGAACAGATCGAGACGGATATTCGACAGACCGGTACGAAGCCGCTGGTCACCACGTGCAAGGTGTCGCGGGCTGCCCCTAGCGCGAATAGAGAAAACCCGGGGGGGTGGCACTTTCGTATTTTTTGGGTGGGTATGTGCCGCCCGGGACTCCAAATTGGCACCCCGTTCTAGAAAAAAATTCCCCTAAAATTGATACCCCGTTCTAGAAATGGGCCAAATTTTTATACCCCGTTCTAGAATTCGCCCTAAAACTGACACCCCGTACTAGAAATAGGCCAATTTTTTATACTCCGTTCTAGCGTGCAACAAGAGTACAACGGTTTATTGAACCGTATTTTTAAAAGCAATCTGTCCTTGAATACTTTCAAATGGCTGCTTACAAAAGTGGAGCTTTCATGCGTTCGAAATATTATACCCCGTTCTAGAAAACGCCTCTGAAATGGATACCCCGTCCTAAATCAGGAGCTTCAAAATCACGACCCCTTTGGGCGGCACATACCCGTATAGGTAATGTATGGGAGTACCCCCCCCCCGGGAGAGAAAAGCAGTGAGGGTTGAATTTCGAAGAAAAACAGAAGAAATTGAGAGAGAATCTACCTACCCAACTAGTCTTTTTCCACGTTCTCATTTTGCCATCTCCATTATCTGAACCCCTGGCAGCCGCTCGAAAGAAAAAGGGGAATCAGGTGACTGGAGTTTTTTTTTCTGCCCACCCTCCGTACCCACAGTTTGTTTGTGTTTTTGTTTTTGTTGTCATTATCAGTAGAACACTTTTATTAATGAGTAATGTGAAAAGTCTGACTACAACTTCAAGTGATGAGGACCCTACCTATCGACTTACCCAATACCTACAAGTACCCATATCGACCCATATCGGTACGGCTATCCAGCGTATAAGTAGTAGGATAGTGTTGCTGGGCCAGAGCCATATTTTCCCCTTCTAAAATATATGGCGACGATACAGTCCTGGGTCTGATATCTTATATCTGATATCCTATAACTAAGAACAAAATCTGTCAACACCAGATTATAACTCTAAAGTCGTTTATCAGCTGGTTTGTCTTCTTTGTACGTTAAATATACTTACAAAGTTCTCTCACTTACAACGCCCCCGCAAGCCCCCGCACGTTAACAACGCCACTCTCACTCTATATCAACCCAGTATTTTTAACATTGTTGCCTTTTCAAAAATAAAGTTTGAATTCAGCATCATTCCCTATTATAAAGTTGAAACGTTTTTTTGTTCCAGTGGATTGGTAAAAAATATCATTTATTAGATATTTCTTTTGGTGAAAGTACACATTCTGGCGCGAAGACTGTCAACATACGGGAACTGACAGGGAAACTAAATTACCATGGGTAATAAGAAAATCTTTTTCCATCAGATTCAGAAAACAGTTTACTCTTAGCTTTGCCGTAAAAAATGTGGAAACAATCATTTTAAAACGGAAAAATTACGTTTCTGTAGCTATATGAAAAACAGTGAGATTAAAGTAGACTAAATTTTTCTCAACAGATGCTTCACCTTTTATTGATCGAAGTCAGCTTGCTTGCATTTTCCTGTTACAGGTCAATCACGTGACTTTGGCAGAACGGCGTCCCAAGGAGCAAAGGAAGTTCCAAACGACTAACAAGAGGCAGCCATGTGCTTCCGCCGATGGTTTCCGGCCATTTTTTGCATCCTCTAAACTTTTGATGGCCTGATATTTTACGGTAACATTTTGCTGGAATATCTTAGATCACGTTTAGCAGTATATCGTGGAATAGTTGCGTTGAAAGGTGAGTGCAATCCACTTGTAATTTTCAAAACTGGTTGCAAAAGTTTGAAGGCAGAATTGTTCGCTTCCGTGTTGAGTTGCTTCGTTTGTTGTGTTTCGCGAAACGAATCGGATTTTGTCCAATCTTCGAAGGAAACAGTGTGAAACTTCATCCGCATTTACTCCACAAAAAGAGCTTCGTTTTTTATGAGGTGAATGTACGAGTTCTTGGCACAAATGGCAGTCGACCAAACCGGTAGTTCTGCTGCTGTGGACACGATCCTAATTTTGCATAAATTAGTTACTCCGGATGTGCAAAGTTGGATCGCGTATGTTTTCTCTTCCCATGGCCCTGCTCAACAGGCCTTACACCTGTCTAGGTAAACCTTGAAAAAAACAACACTTTTTGAGGTTTTCAAAATTATCTTAGCGTTTTTCGGGTTCCTTCAAGCAGCGAGAAGTGTAAAGTTTTTCTACCTGTCAAGTTGTGTATTTATCGTTATTGCCGATCGATCATCTTTATAATTCATCGCTTCGTTCCCAAAATTTGCTCGTGATCTGGCACTCACGGAGCAAAACGTCAATGGAACAATAAAGTTTCTCCCTGCAATAATATTTCTTTGATAAAAGTATAACATCATACCCACCAAAAGTTTTGTTTGGCGTTGACGTTTGTGAAGTCCACGGATACAATATGGCGGCTTTTGACTTCCGGACAAGCAAACTTTGCGCTCACCGTATATTTGTCGGGGCTCTTGCTGAATGATTAGCAGTTTTTAGTTGATATTATAAGTAAGAAATAAATTTTCTTTTCAAATTGTACGTAAATGCTTTTAAATCTCAGAGAAATTAATAGACATGTAAACTTGTTGTTGTGTGCTTTGTATTATCAAAATTACCGTAATTTATTATCTTTATTTTATTTTGATAATTTTCTTGAACATTCAAGTTTTTGTCGTGGATTGAAATTCGCGGAAAAATACCATCTCAGGTAGGAGTATTGTTACAACTTTGTCGGCACGAAAAACCCCCTTCATTCGTAATATAGAGTTCACTGGCCGAACCTTATCACCATTCTCTTCTACAACTGATTTAGCTTATATAATTAACTGAAAGTGGAAATTTCTAAAATTTTTAATACTTAATACTATATCCGTATAAAAGATACTCGTGCAAAATTATTCTCACTGTCATTTCATACAGTGTAGTCATTAAATTACAGACAATAAAAAGGTGAATAGTACATATTTAAGGTTATATATAATTCCATGATTTTTTTTTCTCATCATAATTTCTGGAAACACAGATTAGAAAAAAAGGAAATTCACTACTGTAAAAACTTCAATGCAAAAAGAAAATAAATAAATAAGCATTGCACTTCATCTCCTTTTTAAATTGCTTTGAATTTCTTTTTTTCTATGCTATTTCATTTCTCTTAGATTTGAATGATATGCTCTCTCTCCACAATTATTAATGTTGTCATGCATATTATTAATAACTGATCAAGCGATTTTCTTGTGTTGTTTGGAGCAAATAAACATTTGCAACGGTTTTCAAAGACTATAAATTGTAATTGCCTTATGGGACTTGCACAGCTTTGTTGGTCATTGAAAAAAATGCTTGTGATTATGTATTTCACAAATAGTGTCCTATGTGAGTAGCTATATACATGTTTCTGTAATTACTGCAGTGAGGCAATTAAAAAGCTAGGAAATTCTTTTGGTTCTATTCTTGTCAATGTTTCCTAGAGACGTAGCCAGGGGAAATATGCTCATAAGTAGCTGAGAGAAATTCCCTTCCCCCAGTCCTAAGTAATAGCCCCGGTTATCACGTAAATGATAAAAAAATATATATTTGAATTTTTGAAATTATGACATATGTTGAAATCTCCAGAAAAAACAATTAATGAAAAAGGCCCCTCTGCCAGAAGGCATCATGTAAAGACAACTTAAAATGCTTCTGATAGCACAGTTGCATTCTGATGACTGACCATAAAAATCCCTGTAAAAACAAGGATTTGTTTGGATTCAGCAGAGCACAGTAGTGCTGTGCTTCAACTGTTTAAGCAATAGAAAACATTTTCCGTGTTTGTATAGCCTGATATAAACACAAGAGGGGTTGGGAGAATTCGAGACAGTTATGCAAACCCGAGACGAAGTCGAGGGTTTGCATAACCGTCAAGAATTCTCCCAACGCCTCGAGTGTTTATATCAGGCTATGCAAACACAGGAAAAAAGTTTTCTATTGCTTTTATAAAATAACTTTACCGAGAAAAAAACGCAAAACTCTTTGTATGGCTCTGATTAAAAGAGAAATTCTTACCAATCACAAAATCTTGTCCACGAAGTCTTGCATGCGTAATCAGTTCTTGTTTTGCAAAAAGATGCTTTGCAAAATACGGATTTTTCTCACTTAAAATGTCAGCTTAAGCAACGAAAAATTGACTCGCCTTCTTTGTAACGATTTTCCATGTTTCAGCCGACGAAGGAATGGGTAAATAAAGTAAACTTGTCGAGTTTTGAACTCGAAAACTTTTTCAAATTTGTGCTTGCGTGATTAGCGCGCGAAAAGCCAAACAACTTGACGCCACAACCATGTTTACATACTCTGATGCAAACACTCCTCTCGGCCAATCAGAGCACGCGTACTATCTTAGTTATTTTATAAAACAAAATTTTTGTGTTTCAGAGGTAGTCCCCGAAATCCTATAATACTATAAAATCCTAAAAATTAATTGAAGGACTCCACGCAAAAACATCCCTGACACACTCATTTCATTTTTGGTGGGGAGGTTTTTCCATGGATCCCTGGCCTCCAATTTAGGAATCTGCTGGGATCAAAATTATGTGATTGCCTATACAGAAAAACCAACAAATCTATTGTTATCAGTGTTTAATTGATATATGGTACATAAACGCAACAACAACAACTTTGTTTATTTCAGTATTCCCACATGAGTACATGGTATTACCTACATTATTTATGTTATAAATCTTAAATCAAAATAAAGGCTATAATTAAAGAACAAGTTTTTGTCTATATTCCATACATGAATGTATGTAAGCAGCTGTAAGTACATAAATTGAAGCTGTCCTCCTCAGTGACTGTGAAATTTGTGAAACAAGTGGTGATCATATCTTGTTCTTGGAGAGAATTTTGCTGAAAATTATTTTGGTCAAGCCTTTGCATACCAGTCTCCTTGTATGAGGAGAAAATGGAGCTGTAATGTTATTATTATACATGTCTTTTCAATCCAGTGAATTATCTAAACTGCATAAAAAATGAAACAGCTCAAATCAGTGACTACCCTGATTCATTAAGTCAACATTTCCACATTTACCCCACACATTAGATTGCCATTATCTAAGCACCCACATTTTCTTAAAATGTGTTCACAAAGCTGTGACAAAGTCCTCAATTCTCCCAACTATTTGTGGAAGCTAATTTCTCCTAGCAGTGTCTCTTTGTGACCTGAGAGAAGCAAAAATAGCCTTTAAATAATCATAATTATTATTGTACATATAATTATTGTTATATGTACTGTTAAAATTTCCAGGGCGTGTCGCAACAAACAAATTGGTATTATGAAGGAGAAGGAGAAGTCCTCCCTTGTTGACCTTGGAAAGCGTCTGCTAGAGGCGTCTCGAAAAGGACATGCAGATGAAGTTAGCGTGCTGATGGCGTCTGGTGCTCCTTTTACAACTGATTGGGTAAGATAACTGCAGTTAGTATTATTGTTATCATTTATGAATAATGAAGGGCTTGACACAAGATACCGGTTTACAATCCCAATCAAGGCTGTGCTCTCACAGCACCCTTAGGCCCATGTTGTCTAACTTTTGCTCCTGGCAAGTAGAAAATTTCTCTATTTTTTTATACAAAGCATATTCTGGGTACCCTGGATTTCACAAGTTCAGAGCACTGGGCTCACTTCAATATTTCTTAGATCACAGCCTTGCTAATTGTCATGAGAAAAAATTAATGTACTTTTTTTCAATTAACCATCCCTTCCTGTTTTTTTTATCCCACTGGAGTTGGTTTCCAACATACAAGTACATTATTTAAGTGGGAAATTGCTGAACTGGATTGTTCCTGGCAAAGTGACTGAAGTTTTTGAGTATCATTTCTAGAAAATGAGCATATAAACACACAAATGCAGGGCTCAGCCAAAAAAGTTGTAAAATTAATAAAGAATTTTCTAAATATCTAAGAATCTTCTGAATATTATTTTGTGTTGTATCCCGAATATCCAGATATTTGTGGAAAGGCCTCAGACTGAATGAAACAAACAAAATTTAGGTCCTGCATGTGTACTGTTATTTCAGATGGAATATATCTTGGTAGTTCTTACTTGTTCAAGGAAAATTGTGCTGTAACTTTGTTGATAAGGTATTCCTAGTTGTACATTATTAATTGTAACAAATAGCTTCACATTCAAACCTTTCTCAGCTTGGCACATCACCATTGCATTTGGCTGCTCAACATGGCCACACCCAAACAGCAGAAGTTCTTCTCCGAGCCGGAGTAAGCCGAGATGCACGCACAAAGGTAATTAATTTTTTGGTGTTTCTTATGGAGTAGCAATATAGTTTTTGGCCTTAAAAAATTGTGATAAAATTTTGCTTTAAAAAATTTTGTGCAAATAATTTTTAAAAATTTAAAAAAATTTTAAAGAAGAGAAATGTTTTGACGTTCTTGGGTGTCATTATTGGCGGCGTCACGTTTTTTTCAACAGTTTTGGAAAATTTTTAAAAATTTCTTAAAATGTTTTTAAGCAAAATGTTATCACAATTTTTTACAGCCGAATGTTAAAAAAAAAGTGCTTCCTTTTAATCCACCATAGTTTTCACAGATGATAATATGTAGCTGGATTATTCTATATGCATTAATTTAATCTAATATAAGTAGGAAAGTTTTCCAACGAACAGTATCCTTATATGTTAACAACATTTTTTGCACCCTCTGGACAATTTTTTGTAGTTCAAAATTTTATTAAGTTCAGGTTTGATTCTCAGTTTCTTTTATCTCCCTTGCCCTAATAATTTTCATGGAATTAACCCATTCGCCCCTAGAGATTTTGCCGAAAAACGCGTTTTGAAGCTAGTCGAGTGGTTTTCTGGTCACTGTCGTGCTATAAAGAGCTAAAACTTACCACAAACTGGTTTACAGGTCGAACACTTCGCGGTCTTCCGATCCAGATGCAAAATATCAGCTTGCGAAGTTCGGGCATGCGCAGAAAGCAAAATTTCGACATAGTTTTTGGGTTTAAAAGTGACACAGCAGTCTTGACTTTTACTTTTCGCTTTCTCTCCTCCCTTCTTTTTTTGCTTTTCTTGCCTCATTTTTTTTTCTCTTGCTGGGCATTTAGTAGGCTTGATTTTGGTGGGAAGAGTTTTTAGGAAAGCTTTTAGGATCTTAGGATTAGGCGAAAGGAAAGGTAGGTGGGTAATGGGACAAGATTTTCATGGAGATTTTCAGGTCAATGTCACGTGGTTTTTTGCTTGTTTCTCCGGTGTCCTTGACTGAATTGTGCTCATTCTGGTATGGTTTGAAAGATCTCTTCACTCTGCACAAGTTAGTGAAGAAAGTTGTCCTTGACCGTTAAAACTGATGACGTCACAATGGGTAGAAAGGACCTGGATCCGCACGGGCGGTTACGGGCGGTTCAGGGGCGAATGGGTTAAATAATGTGGTCAATTTCTGTTAGAGTTAGGAGACGAAGAAAGTTGGAAATTAAAGTAGGTTGAAACCATTTTAACCTGAATTTCATTTTGAATTATGATGCATATAAAGGTCTAGATAAGATATTTCACAACTCTGTTAAATGTATATGTGATTGGTGAGGAGAAAAATAATGTTGAAAATCAGAAGTAATCACTATACTTTTCGTTTCCACTTTCTGAACACCTCGAAATATTCAATCAAGTTAGTTATAAGGAAAAAGATGTCAATTTCTATTTCTTGATCTGATACTTCATTTTTAAAAACTGTATGTGTACAATAATATTTTTTCCAAGGTTGATAGAACACCATTGCACATGGCAGCACAGCATGGCCACACCCATGTAGTGGAGTTACTTATTTCCTCTGGAGCTTGTGCAAACAATGCTGACATGGTATGTAACTTATAAATGCAATATGACTTGTATGTACTTTAACCTCCCAGACTGTCCCCTAACCCCCTTATAATAAGAATTGTCAAAGAGTCATCTTCAAGCTAGACTCAGTCAAGAAGGCCACCCTGTAGCTCTTATTCTTGAGGATGTTACAGAAAAAAACAGGGACTGTCACTGTGAACAGTGTATGAAAACAGTGACATAGTAATTTGTAGCACTTCATATGGTATGTTTTTTATAATTTATATGCTTTACCTGTTTAAAAAGTTTGATTTTGAATTGATTTTTGTTCATTAGTTGTCTTTTTATGTCTTTTACTTTTATCCCCGAATGAATCGTAATCATGATAGTTATCATGACACGTACTCATGAGATTTTATTGGTTTTTTACCCACTGGGAGCCAAAACAGTAGATTGGAAACTGAAATTCTTCGAACACTGTTAAAGTGATTTTGAAAATCACCCGTTTATATGAAGCAAATTCAGTCCATGTTACTTGTCAGAAATTAGCAGGGGGGGAGGGGGGGTGGAAGCAGAGGGAGGGTCACAACTTTTTGAGACTCAGAAAAGGGAGGGATCATGAAAAATGGGCCGTTAAAAGGGGGAGGGTCATGCAAATATAGGCCCGTGATCATGTAAGAGGTTCACCTACAGAAGAAAAAGGAAGTTCCTTATTTGGTAAAAAAAAGAAAAAAATTAAAGAACAATGGAACATTATGGATATAAACTGTGAAGTACTATTGCAAGAATTTAACAAACATCTACTTTTCATTTATTACACGGCAATGCTATAGAGTCTTATTGCATTTTTATTATGAATAATGTTGTTATTAATGTTATTAGAGTTTTGGCTATCCTTTTCATCACTGTCCTCAGCGTCACCATCAATGCTGCTGTGAGCATCTTGATCATCATCATTTATATCATCAGCATTGATACAATCACTTTCATCATCATCATGATTTTCATTTAAGTTGAAGCTTGGATATTGCTTGATAATTTCCTGTTATTCATTGGTGAACAACCCTTCTCAAAGGCTTATTGGGTATATGGCCTTTGCGTTTTGAGGAGCCCACTTATTCCTTCATAATGAAGAGATAATGGGCCAATAGGCTCTGTAACATTATGCGACTCTTGCTGAGGTGCAATGGTTTCAATAACTTTTTTGCAGTTAGCTTCCATTCTTTTTGCCGTAGCTTTTTTTGCTTTCCTTTTATTTTGTTTTTGTTTCCTTTTTTCTTGTTGGCTTGGAATACTGCACCTTAAAGAGCCTGGAACATTATTCTTTCAATTCTGTAAGTTGGGGAGGGTCATGATAATTTAGGCCAAGCTTAAGGGGAGGGTTAGCAAATTTCACTCCCATTGAAGGGATGCGTCACCTAATTTCCGAACCCAAATTTAAAATTCCCACCCCCCCTCCCCCACTGCTAATTTCTGACAAGTCCCTAAGCAGAACATTTTCAACGAGAACAACAAGTTAAGTCTTAACAGTACTTTATTTACTTGTACGTAAATTAATCCAAAATCTAGATGATCGTTTCTTTTCCTGGTATCCGTGGTGATTATATATACATCACTCCAAGCTGTGACCATTTTGGTTGCCATAGCAATCAGAAAAAGATTTTGGTGACTAAAATACATCCAAAGTAGTAGCAGTGTTCTTACCAGGATTTTCAAGACTCAGGGGTCAACAGGACCCATAGAAAAGCTAAAAGGGGGTCATGAGGGAGAAAACCGGGTCACAATTTTTAGATACAGTTAATTCAATGTTTACACAGGTCTGAGTTACAGTCATGTTAGAGTATGTTAGATAATAAATTAATACCCAATTTTTACTTACAGTGCACTCAACGTTTTACAGCTCTGAGTTAGAGTAAATGCCTCATACTGTACATTCTTAGATAATAGATGCCTTATATATTATAAAGAAATGTACATGTATGTATGTGTACGTATGTTTACGAATGTTTTGTAATAGGTATTTTTTTTCTTTCTTTGGCCCTTGGGACCCTTTGGGCTAATTATAGTGTGGCATTTCCCAAAAAAGTGCCACAATGCTGCAGTCTGGTAAGAACACTGTAGTACAAGCTAATAATTTGGTAACTGCTGCTGCTTGTCAGTCATGTGCCCAGCTGTGTGTTTTTATTAGTGTTTATGGTCTTTTTAAAGTCAAAATGATAAGTCAATTATTTACTTTGTACTATACATTATGTATGCGCCATTAATTTATATTCACCTCTTTCACTCTGGCTGTCCCAGTATTAAACCTTGAGATTTTGCATGCATCTCCAAATTGAAATGGGGCAGTAAGGTATTGTATACTGTAGAAATAGATTGATAAGTTGTTTATATATTTTTTATCTTTTTATAGCTGAATATGACCCCTCTTCACTGGGCCTGCGAACACAATCATGTGGACATTGTTAAAATTTTGCTTCGAGCAGGAGCCAAGACAGACATCAAGAGCAAGGTTACCAAACACGTTTAAAATTATAAAGTATCTTAAAACTGTTATTTCCATGATTACTGTAAGTAACATATTTTCATGGTTAAGAAAATAAGAACTGCAAAGCATGTTTTATTTGGGGTGCAGTACCAATTTCAGGTTTAAAGCATCTAGGTAGCTACAGTGGAACCCCACTATAACAAAGACCCTGTTGTAATGAAAAACATCTGAAA
Source organism: Porites lutea (assembly GCF_958299795.1). NCBI lineage: Eukaryota > Metazoa > Cnidaria > Anthozoa > Scleractinia > Poritidae > Porites > Porites lutea. Next base: position 1,091,746 of record NC_133204.1, read on the forward strand.
ACCCGGCAGAATTGCAGTAAAATATGTGGAAACGAACCCTGTTATAACGAACCCTGCTATAACAAAATCCCCATTATAACGAATAGATTGTGATGGTCTGAACGCACCATTTACCCCGCTGTAACTAATTGTGCGGTTGCTCTCAGCAGTCAGTAAAAACAACAGATTTGAGTAGAAATCACAGCGTGCATTATTCCGGTTTTGACAAATACATCTACTGTATGCTTCAGTGTACTGACACGTCTTCCTTATCTTTCAGTATTGAACTTTTGGTTATTGCTATTTATTAAATTACCTGGCTATAACAAATATTTTTGCTGTTACCCATACAATTTGTTATAACAGGGTCTTTGCAACTACGAAGACCCTGCTATAAGGAAAAATCTTTTTGGTACCATTGCACTTCATTATAGCTGGGTTCCGTTTCACTCAAAGAAATTGATACTCCATGAACGGATAGGGAATCTGTGCTCAATCTTCCAATGTACTTTAATGAACTACCCCCATCCCCCACCAGCTGGATCTTCCCTTTTAATCTGCCAGTGGAGGTTGAATTGAACCATATAACAAGTTGAGATTTATTTTTATTTTGTACTTCTTTTTTCTTTAGTTTGGTAAGACACCAGTTGATATTGCAAGAGCAAAGGGTTATATTGAAGTGCTTGCTGCATTGTCATCTGATCAGGTGAGTTTTTCTTCCCAGCAACTATTTAAAGTAATGTGATTTGAACACATGTTACTCTCTCAGTCTAAGTACCTGTACCTAAAAAGGTTGTTCATATAACAGCATTTCAAAGAATTACATTTACTAGCTGTCTCTTGCTCTTCCTGTGGTTGCATATAAATCTCTTATATGAACACCCATGGTCTATGTATTGATTGTACTCCAACTGATTGTTCTGGAATCAAAACAAATTATCTTTGTTGATAATAATTGCCTTAGGTTGTTTTCAGTCATGATCTTTGAATACATGTATATCGTAAATTTGATGAGTAAGTAAGAGTATGAGGAGAAGTTAGACATACATCCACTATTGGATAAAAGGCTTTGTTAGTCCTGTAGAGGAATAAAATTATTAATCACAGGTGGTGGTGTACGGTGGGGTGTGGCAATAATTATTAAGTTGGTTCAGAATTCAAGAGGGATAACCTTATTCTATTAGGGTTCAAATTATTTGTTGATTATTTATCAGGTATCTCTAGTTTATATATTGCTTATTTACTGTACTTTGTTACTTTAATAAGGATTCAGACTTGACAATACCAAAGACCCCAAAGAGACCAGGTAAGTTACTTCTTGTCCTGTAAACATGCAATAAGTGGCAAGCATACAGACATCACCACGACTGTGCTCTAAGAAAAATTGAGAGGAGCCCTGCAGTGCTCTGAATTTGTGAAATCCAGGGTCCATGGCGCTCAATTTCTGCGTGGAAACTAAGATTTTCTGGTCGCTTGGGAGCAAATGTTATGGACCAGCTGGGGCCACTGGGCACTGATAGAGCACAGCCTTAGCTTGCACCACCCTTAACCAGTGTTAAGTGTACAACTGATGGTTTTCTAATTTAAGGAAATTAATGCAAGTGTTGTAGTTCAAAATGGCCTGAGGTTAAAATAGTTTCAACCTGTCTTGATTCTCAATAATTTCCTTTTATGTTTCCTGCCACCAATTGTAAATGATTATGAACAGTGGCTCCAGTTTCACTTGTCTCTCATGAATGCAGTGTTAAAGAAGACAAAGGAAATGGTTGAAACAATTATTTTAACTACAACAAGAAAAGTTTTTTTGCATTTTATTTTAATACAGCCCACCTTTGCAATGATTTTCTTTACTAACTAACTAGCAAATGATTTGTATTGTTCGTTTTTCAGCTGATCGAAACAATCTTTCCTTGAATTCCATGAAGAAGAGACAAAGAACAAAAAAGTTTCCTATGACAGAAGGCTCATGGACCGGTCCTGAAGGACCAAAAGGTATTAAATAATAATGATCAAAGGTATAAACTTGTAATCAGACTTATAATTAGATCAAGTCCATCAGGGGTCCTGAATTGGGGACCACAACCACTGTCTTAACACTCTTTATTGCAGCACAGAAAGTACCTTTCGGTACTCTTGTACTCTAGAGGCTGAAATAGCTTTCACATAGCTGTAGTTCTTTCATCAGAGTGATAGTAGACTGAGTAAATACATACATTATGTGTTTTTCATTGCTCTTTATGCCCTGGGTGGGATGCACAGGGTTACAGATCAGTGCAATTCTGGAAGTTTGCAATAATATAAGGAGCTGAATCGCACAAATCTCTTTTGTATCTTTTTGGAGCCAATGATTACACGGAATGTTATTTTTGTGTGTCAGCCAGGATGATAGTTTAGGGGGTAAAAACAAAATCGCTCCTTAGAATAGGTGTCAGTTCATAATGTAGAATTATTGAGAACCATGTGGTTCATTTACATGTTTTGATGAAAAGTACATATTCAAGTTTCAACAAAGCCACTGTAAGTGCTGATTTTCTGCACTTGTTTGACTGCTACAGAGAATGGTAACAAGCCACGTAGAAAGGCTACAACACCAGGAGCTTCTCCCAAGTCAGCTGTGGGTGGGGGAAGAAGAGTTTCTGCACCTCCTCAGTTTCCTAATGCAGGTTAGAGTCTCAGAGTCTTAGGTTTAGTCTTATCTAGCCTTAGCTGCTGGGTTTCAAAAGGGGTGAAAAAACCCAGAACGGTAGATTTTTCCTTAGTGCATGGAGAAAAAAGCCCTTGTATTAAGGTAATAAATAAGAACAAACTCAAAAGTGGCATTGCTTCCAGTATTTAGGCTACAGGTCTATATGTGGTGTTTTCAGTAATGCGCGTACAACCTTTTGTTGATTATTATTTGAGCAAATGAGAATGTATTGAGGATGAGTGATTTGAGGCAAACACTTCAACTTGATCTGGGAAATTTTTGTTCCTCCAATTTCTTTGAATCTGTTTTTAGGCTCACCATCACTGCGTAGTCCAACAGAGAACTCCATTGCATCCCTGGTTTCTGCTGCTGCCATTGTAAAAGCCAAATCAGAAAGTGAACGAGAAGGACAACCTACAACTGGTATGTAACAATGATTTCCATGGAACTATTGTTTATGCCTTTGGGTAACTTTACTTGAATGATTATAGAAATACATGTATAACTTTTATAGGTACAATCCTCACTTGCTACATGTAGTAAGGGCACTTCTCCATTATGGACTATTTTTTGGCCACAAAGAATAATCCTTACTTATTTAAGGTGGATCTCTTTCTGGAGGTTCATCAGTATGACAAGTTTAGGACAGGTTTACAGTTTGTGAAGTTTTAGTGGCATCGCAAATGTGGAAAACAATCTAACAATTTTCCTTTCTTTCGTTATGAGGAATTATTTTATCTTTGTTTTCTGTTTGTCTTTCTTAGTGAACTCTGAAGGTAAAAGAACCACCAGTGCCACCACTAAATCACAAGATTCAAGTGTCCTTGACACTTTGGCAACTCTAGCTACAGCTACCTTAAGCCACACTGCATCTTCAACATCTACAACACCTCAGCAGGTGACAGCTGTACCTGGCAGACCCATTGGCATTGCACCGCTCACCCTGCCACCAACCACGCCAACCCTAACCACACCCTTGACACCCTCAAGTCTCTTCCCCATGCCATCCCCCCTTGCAGCACTGTCTGCTCTGTCATCATTATCATCACCTGCTCAAACGTCACCTCTTCCACTCTCATTTTCCATGCCAGTCATGACTCCGCAACAGGTATCGACATCGGGAACACAACTGCTACCTCTTGTCCAGCCAGGAGGGACACCATTCTTCTCTTCTATACAAGTTCCCACTTCTGCCACAACTGTGGGGGATATAACGTCGAGTAGTGCTACCAGCTCAGGTGTCGTCATCGCGGGAGCAGAGACTGGAGTTAAATGTGTGACCCTAAATACTGGGACCACACCGGTTCCCAATACAGCAGCACACACAGTGATTCCACAGACTGTCATGTCTCCATTTCAGCTGTCAAACAGTTCAGGTCAGGCACTTATTCAGACGCAGCTAGCTCTGACTCAGATGCTTGCTCCAACACAAGGCGTGCAGCCCAGTGTGGTGCTAGAAATGAATGCAACAACAAACAAAGATGGCGTTGGTGAGAAATATGTCTTTCCACCTTCGTACCATGAGATTAGTATTCAGCATTGAGGTTTTTGGTTATTAACCCAACCATAAAAAAGGCCTTCCGAAAAATAGTTTTTCCTTCATCATATCAAGCACACTTGCTTTTATATCTGGTGTTTATTGTAAGGCCTTTCAGTATTTCAATGTCAAACATGGCTTTTATTGTGCGACTCACCCGCCCCTATCACATGTCAAGTGGCCCTTATCACGCATGTTGTTCACGTGCACTTGTCATGTGGTTATTAATTATCTATAATTTATTCTAGATTAAACAATGTCATTTGTTAAGGCTCCATCCTAACAAATCTGGAAATTTTTGAAGCCGCTATTTTTTCACCCGGATTCGTGTGGGTGGGCCTTAAACCGGTCTGTAAAGCGGTTTCAAAAAGATGCGATTTCGTTGAGCAGATTCACTGATTTCGTGTGGACAGAAGGCCAATTTGTGTCAAAAAATAAATAAATAAAATACAATGGAACCTTGATTTAACGAATCTCTATATAACGAAGTCCTCGATATAACGAATGATTTTCTTTACCCTAATAATAGTAAAATACATGAAAAAGAACCTCGATATAACGAAACCTCTTTGTAGCGAACAAATTTTGTCAATCCCTTGGCCCTTCTTTAAATCGAGGTTCCACTTTATGCGGTTTCAAAAATATCCTGATTCTTGTGGACGGGGACTAACTTTTCCTCTGTTTGAATTATTGCAGTTCAAGTTAAAGTAGACCAGAGTCAAGCAGCAGAGCTATTAAAAGCCCAGACCCAGTCACAGGTAGGGTTTATGCCAAGAGTAAGATGTATAAATGTTAAATCATGAGTACCCGACCTTCTTCTTACTCAGTCGCCCTTGTTTGTGTCTGCTCACCGCTTGAGATGAGGTGCCAACTCTGAATAAAACAAGAGGCAGCTTGCAGGCGATGCAAGTGTGTTTCTGCTTTCCTGCTCAATCTACAACCCAGCACAAAAGTTCTTCTCTAGCCTCCGGATTCAGAATTATGTAGATTTGTGAATCATCAGCATACATGGGCGGGATTAGGGTCGACTGAGTAGACCACGGCCACCCCTTTTCCTGTGAAATTTTGTATTTTTTTAAAGAATTCTCAGTACAAAAATTTAATTGAAAGTAGTACCTATATAGTTGTTAAGTGTCCCGGCCGCTCCCTTCCGCCTGTGTTCCGACTTTTTTAGATCCGCCAATGCCATACGATATCCAGGTAGAATTATGACGTTTAACTGCCTTTTTCGGTGCTTCTTTTAGCTCACAGTAGCAACACACTGATTGTTCACACTTTGTGTTATTTTAGATCTGGAGGAATTTGTTCGAACCCTGGCTCGGTGTCCCTTTGCGTTGCGAAAGCTTATGCCACTTTGGCCACCACAAATGTCCTGTACTCTATGTTGCAATGTATTTTAATTTAAATATTTTTTAAAAAGATACACTATAATCTGTCACTTCCAGGGCCCTTTGTTGGTCCACCTTTTTCTATAAAATGGAGAAAATAAAATTAACTTTTAACGTGTTAACTTAGACAAGACTCCTTTGCCCTAGCCTGCGTAGCTGGCGGAATTGTTCTATTTCAAAGTACCTCCACCCTTCGGCCTTTGTTCGCACGGCTTCGCAGTTCCCCTGCCAAAACAATCCCTTCGGCTACGGAGGCTACCTTTGCCCACTCTATTGGCCTCCTGCTAGGACTACGGTGGTGTAAAGCATTCCTTCTGGAAATAATAAAGTAACATTAATGGCTTAGTCAGTGCTGTATTATACTCCATGAACCGCATTAGGTCCTGCCTGTGGGCCTCTGTTTTGCTAGCGTCATTTACTTTGCCTCTCTTCTCAGCCTAGCAGTAGGAGCGAATGCTAGATTTTAATAATTCAGTTACAGTGTTTGGCCAGACGCGCAAGCTTTACGTGGATCTTCTTCCCCTCCCTTGGTAGATCACAATAGATAGACAGAATACTTTAAGTTCCAATTCCAAACCATCTACATTTCTTCTTTGTTCCAGGAGGTAGCGAACACTCAGCTTCAACAGGATGGTAGTGACACCAAACAGGATGATGTTAATCCGTCTCAGAATGTACAAGGAACACAGGAAGTTCTTATAACACTTCAGGTTCCTGCTGGATTGCAGCACTTACAACCCCAGTTGGTTACAGATCCAACATTTGGACTCCAACATGTGCAGTTGGTTCAGCCAGTATCTGGTCAGGAAGCGCAATCAGTAAGGCATTTTGAAGTTCTGGTACCGTAAAATTCCGAAAATAAGCCCCGGGGCTTATATTTTTCAAAGGCCGTTTTTGAGGGGCTTATTTTTGGAGGGGCTTATATTCGGAGGGGCTTATCTATGGAGGGAAATTTACGTTTCAAAATTGATTGGGCGATTTAACGGAGGGTTTTTTGCGTTACGAGTTTGGGGGGCTTATATTTGGAGGGGCTTATACATGGAGGGGCTTATTTTCGGAATTTTACGGTATCGTTTCGTTGCGTTTTGTTTTCTTGGCCAAACAAAGGTAATTATTTGTTGACCTTGAATCTTAAGCCTGTAAACGCTTTCATATAGTAGTCTCAGTGTAGTTACCTTAAAGAGAATACCTGCACATGTTTAAACTGAACGCGATTGTTGAAAACAATCGTTTTGCGTGGGTGGCGTAACATCTCAGTAGCCGGCAGGTGTGTTGTAACGGGAAGGTTGCTGCCTCATCCCCAGTTTCCCCGCGAGTACTTATGCCAAGGATCCGTGCTCCCCGCGCGCTCAGCCTTGAAAAGCTTGTGGAGGGGAGAGGCAGGGAATGTTGCCAGTTTTCATAAGACTTCCGTCGTGGGGAAATGACCCAGCTAACCCTTAGCATCCATAGGCATAGCGGTTCAAATTCTGTTAGAATCCCCCCGCACATAACATAATAACGCGATAATAACTCAAATTCATTTGTGTTATTGTTAAGAACGATCAGGGATTTTAAATTTTTTCCTTCTCCTTACTTGATGGTGGTATTCGTGTGTTACTCGGTTTGGAATAAGACGACGTTAAACAGTATGTTGATATCTCACCATAAACTGTTTGTTGTAGTTAGCAAATTTTTGATCATAATTAATGCCTTCTCATAATCATTGTCTTTATTTCCATAAACCTAGCAGACAGTCACAACTTCATCACAGCCGAACCAAGTCACTATTGTTCAGCAGCCCGATAGCAGCGCACAGACCACCCAGGAACACACCGCTGGCTCAGCAGCACAGCAGGCTCCTGTTGTGCAGTTACAACTCCCACAGGATCAGTTGAACCTTGCACATCTAATGCAGAATTTGGGTCAGGGAGGGTTACCACTCACACCGTTGACTTTAACACCTCAACAGATGCAGCTACTAGCAAGTAAGTAAAGTGAATAGGCCTGACAACCAACTCTCTTTTAACGGACACCTAGACCAAGCCCCTGCCGTTCTTTAGGCATGTTCTTTGACTCTTTATTTGAGGAACACGCCTCTTCATTACTGACATCTCGCTATGAAGGAAAGTTGTCCCGTGAAAGAGACGGACACCCCCCCTGCGGAGTCAAATGTAGCGAGCATTTCTATTAGAAAAAAAAAAACCCTTTTGTCCGAGCCAAGAGCTGACAACAGGGCTCGGGCATTCTCTGACCAAGTTGACCCGGCTGGGCGAGCCTAAGGGTTTATATGGAGAAAACTTGGCCCTCATAGGAGGGTGTCCCTACCTTCACAAAAGGGTGACCCGCCTCGTTCGTGCGAGTCATTCCTCTGGCCAAGCCAGTTTTTTGCTTCTCATGTAAAAGTTCGCCAAGTTTTGTAAGGCAATGTAGGAAAAGTTAGCTCGCTCTGCAAGGTAGCTTGGTAGGCGAGTGACTCTTCTACCGGGGACAAGTTTTCTCCATATAAATCGGGCCTTAGACCTTAAGCCATTTTCTTTGGATCACGCTTTTCTCTAAATTTTTTTGCCGCCGACGAGGTGAAAGTACCAAACTATAAGCTTTCTCGAGAGCGTGAACGGCAAGGCGACGTAGTTGACTATGCCTATCTTAGGTGGGACGTGTTCGGCGTCTTCGGCTCCAGCCTAATTTTCCAACTTTAAGTCATCACACGACTTGGGTTACAAGGGCGCGAAGTCATTTTTTAGGCAAGTTTTCATTGGCGTCGCGTTCATCGAATGTTAATGTTTTTTTAAGGGAGTTTAAACTTTCAAAGCAAACTTGAAACACTCGGAGACCAATCGCTCTGTTCATTTATGTGCATATGTTTGTCAGTGATAGTTTTTAGGCGTTTACATGTAGCTTTATTTTTTCTTGTTTTTCGATTTCGTAGATTCACAGTTACAGATTGGTAATCAGATGCCGCAGTTGAATCAGAATTCACAACAACCGCGACAACAGCAGGTACAACAAGCCGCAGGAACAACGCAACAACAGCAGCAGCAGCAACCACAACAAAATGTCACTCAACAGTTGTTGGCACAGTCAATTCCACAGAGGACGTTGCTACCACAAAACTACGTCACACAACTCGGCCAGGTGAGACTTAAAAGAAACACGAGCCTAGAGGTTGGAGCGGTACAATTTCTTAGCCTCTAATTTCTTGTAGCCGCTGGTTACTTACACCGTTGTGATTAGTTGGAGTCTTGAATGGTCGGTCTCTTCAATGAAACTGCCCAAAATAATTATTTTGGTTTCGGTTTCACAACAACCCCTTAAAAATAGCTCTAATGCCTAACTTTATGTATCTTCTGGCTCCTTAGTGGCTTAGTTGTAGTAGGGCTAACAGTTTGCTTGTCCGTGAGATTTCAGAGAGCTGACACAAGACAAGTTACATAAGCGGTGGCATTAGATTCAGCTGGTCGTATTCTCGTTTGTGAGATTTAAATATCATTGCACGTTTTTGTGTTCAACCTTTTAACTTCTCATGATCCACTAAGAGAGCTTTTTTTTGCCTTCTTGGAATGACTTAATTAACAAGAGGAACCGGAAGACAATGTTGTTGCTTCTAAAGCACGGTTTATATGGAGCAAAACCTGTTGCCAGTAGAAGGGTCACCCTGTTACGCCGCAAAATGTAACAATTGACGCAAAATGTAACATAAACGCGAAATGTAACAACTTTTGACGCGAAATGTAACATTAACCTGAAATGTAACAACTTTTGACGCAACATGTAACAACTTCTTAACGCGAAATGTAACAACTTTTTGACGCAAAATGAAACAATATTTTTAACGCGAAATGTAACAAGCAAAATGTTACAGCCTTGAAATAACTGAGAGACTTGGACATGAGCCTTGTAGATAAAGTGTAAATTGTCTGGTGGTTACAAAAACAGTTTATTCATAAAGTTTTCTTATAATGTCAAATAATCTTACAAAAGGTAGTAAAACAGGTGATAAAGTTACAAGTCATGTATAACCTTGGAATAGCAGTATGGACAATAACAACAACGCTAACTTATTAAACATAACGTATGGAAAATATCCCAAGCTATGCGAAAAGAATATGACTAGAAATGTGAACAATAACACCGTAGGAAAGACGCACCAATAAGCAATTGAAATGCAAGTTAAAAGTAAAAGTTAAGAAAGGTAATCTTTCAAAAGAAAATTTTGAACGTAGTCAATAAGAGGTCATAAGACTTCCAGTAAATGTGAGAAATTTCATACCAACCCAGTCCTGCTGCCTTAAAACTTAACCATGCCAATGCCCATTTAACACTGTTGATTATCTCACGCAGTCGGATGACTGCTCCGCTACACTTTCCTTTTAGGGAAAAGGGGGGGAGGTGGGTAAAAACAGACAGCGTCGGATACAAACAGAAAGCGTCTTCACTCGATGAAAGTGTGAAAAGAATGATCAGCAATCGATACTCGCCTCGATTTCATACGGGCTCAACTCCCTAGAGGGAGTATGCTAAAAATGTACCATCCTAACCCATGTAATACGTCCTGGATGTTGTATCGCCAACTTTCTTTTCAGCGTCACACACATGTACAGAAAGATATACTAATCAAAAATTCGTTCGACTGTTTCAGGATTTAGTTATTATTATCGAAAAACGTTTTGTAAGTTGTTACATTTCGCGTTAATGTTACATTTTGCGTCAATTGTTACATTTTGCGGCGTAACACACCCTCCCGGGCGAGTCAACTTCAGCAAGCGTTCATATGAGGAAAAAGTTCTTCCCTTTGGCCTCACCATCAGCGCTAATGCTATTCTGCATGTGATCTTATTGTCTAAAACAGCACTGGCGCATGCTCTGATTGTCTCACCTTGACCGGTTGGGTGAGCCAAAGTGTTTATATGCAGAAAAGTTGGTCCGGCTAGGAGGGTGACCCTACCATCACAAAAGGGTGACTGGGTAGGCGAGTCATCCTTCCAGCCGAGCCAAAGTTTGGTGTCTCATGTAAACGCGTCCCGTTTTAAAAATTGGATCTCCCAGGGTAGCACGCACGGGGTTTGCCGGATGAGCCTTCAACCAAGACAACTTTTCTTCATATAACTGGGCCTTACAATGACAGTAAAATGCCCTTTGTATTGGTTTGATTATTTGTTCGTATCATTTGATTGTTAGACACCTGCGCAAACAACAGTAGATAACCAACAGCAATCGCAACAGCAGCCTCACCAACAACAACCACTGATCGGCCCTCAGGTTTTACTGCAAGTTCAAGAAGACCTTCGTAAGCTGCTGGAGCAACGACAAGTAGAGGAAGAGAAAGCTCGAAAGGACCTTGAAGTCAAACTCCAAACTTTGCAACGAGACAGCGAAAAATATCGCACAGAGCTTGAACACGCACAGAAAGAGGCCCAAGACTATCGCGGACGGTTAGAGGAAGAACAGAGAGAAAACTCAAGACTGCATCAGTTGTTTGAGGCTTCGAAACAAAGCAAGAGTAGCAGCTCTGATGAACAAAAATAACTTACCTTCCAAGTAAATAGAGGCAAAATATCCTTACAAAGACTCACGTAAATCTTTCCTTTTGGAGTCCATGTTAGCAACGCACATATTAACGGTATTAATACACTTCACACAGCTTACAGCGTAATGATTCAATTATAGCTTCGATAGGGTTTTCATGAATAAACTTAGCCTGGGAGAAAACTGTTCATTTGTCACGAAAAGTCACCTGAGAGCCGTACACCAAAGGAGGTTTGTGCCGCTCGCTTCGTTGGCCATAATTGGAGAACTTACCCGCAGGCTAAAATAAACTAAAATGTAAGAACATCCTTGCAGTGAATAACAAGCATACTCATTTCTTGAGTCTGGAGAATGAGAATCGCAAAGAACAAACGTGATAAAAATTTTAAGGAACCATTCCGTTGTTTTGATTGGCGTTGGGCGTTGCGATAAAACATGAAGCGCTCAAAAATTCATTTTTGTTTTTTACCACACAAGACATCTGGTGACGCATCTTAGTCTTGGACTCTTTGAGGAAAGGTTGCAAATTATAGCATTTGATAAGTCATACTATACTGAAATTTTTAACATCTCGTTTTACCAAGAATTCCTTTATTCCGGAGATCTACTAGTTACATTGTCGCGTAAGTGACCGATAAGTAAGTCCTGGCGTAGAGATAGTCCATGATGTCCAAGTAATGACTTAGGAGACCAATCCTTTGGGTTGTGACTTTAAGCGTCCAACTTAAAGACTGTACATAGCATTCATTCGTAAAGAAAGGTTACGGATATATTGTGTTGAAGTTAAGTTATTGAGTGCAGTACGTATTTGTCAAGAGTATTATTATACTTAGGTTATTTGTAATATTTGCAGCGAGACCAGAGAATCAACTCCAAACTGTTTCGTCATATTCGAAACATAACCAAGTTGACTTTTTTTTATTTGTGCGAAGAAACGTATTGCAGTCTTTCTTGGTGTTATTAGACCTAAATTATAACCATGGTCAAAGTTATGAAGGGGATTTGAAATAGGTGCCAACATTGATCTTGGAAGGGGCCTGAGGAAGAAGGTCCAGAGAGTTTAGAGAGATTTCTATTTTTCTTCGGTTTTTTAAACTGTCTTGTAACCCTCGGCCACCCTGCCTATGCCAAAAAAAAAATCTTGTAGTATTATTAGACATAAAAGGATAACAAGAGTTTGAGTTCACGGTCAGTTGAACTTGTAAATAATCATTCATGTAACAAAGGTAGCTAACTTGTGAATTGTCTTTAACGGTTAAATGTACGTGTTGTGATCTGAAGACTTTGATCATTTTTCTCCATTACGTAACTCGAATATTCAACAGCAATAAAGAAGGAAATGAAAAAGCAGCGTGGTTTATACTTTATTTCAAGTTCACTGTATTAAAGTTTCTTCTAGCGACTCGAACGTAACGCATGCGCAAAAATAAGGGTCCTTGTATCAACTGGAAACGAACACACCGATCCAAGCACAAGCAAATGTTATAAATCTCGTACTCAGATCTCTAGAGAGATCCTAATGCCTCCGTCGGGCCCTTTTTCATACTAAAGTAAGATTCTTATGCTTTTCGCTAGCGTCGCGCCGCTAGTAAAACTCCCCCAAACTCTGTAGGTTGCTCAATCCGTGGCGTTTTTAGACTTTTCTCGGTTCAAGTTCAGACGTGAAGACTAACTGAAATTTGGTAAGTAGTATAGTAGGAATCCGTTTGGCCTCTCTGGAGGAATGGACCGTAACCAGAGAGAAAACGACACTACGCAGAGGCTAGAGAAAGATGGGAGACCAAAAATCGAGAGTTTATTGAGAAAAACACAAACAATTTTGAAAAATTGAAAAACTAGCCCGCACTTTGGCAGTTATGGTATAATTTTAAAATCGAACTTCAACTCTGTTGTTTCCTATTCTAAAGGTGATCTTAAACGGGAAGATTCGCAACGACGATTTTTAGTGCAACACAGCTTTGCAATGTTGTAACTATTCGAAACGATGTCGCGATAATAGTGCAACCCTTTGTTGAGCTAGAATCGTCGTTGCGAATCGTCTCATGTAACATCACCTTAACATCCACGTGACCGTGACATATAACAAGCTCGTGATCAACGAATATGGTCTTCTTTTTTTGATTCATGTTTCTTATTGTGCAGATTCTAAAGCAACTACGTGATTATGCACCTATCAATGTAAATCCCGTGGGGGGGGGGGGGGGGAGTGCGGGCAAGGGGAGGGGATTTGATGCCTGAGACTATCCCCCTGTCGGGCTTTTGATCGTGCGAAGCGACCCCGGGGTCGGGACATTTGACTTTGACCGATAGAAGCCTGGTATCAATTCAGAAGCGGTAACCAAGTCCGTCCCTCGAGGCTTTCTGAAAGTCACGCTGTTGGAGAAAGTTATGAAGTTTTCATTTGTTTTAATCGCCATAATCCGATACTTTACACTGTCATCTAAACAGATAATGTCTATTTTGAGAAAGTTTTTATCTTCAAGTTTCCATCTGATTGTAAACCTCGATTGAAATCGAATTCTACCATGAAAGTCAGAGGATTTTTTGCAGGTCACTGATCCGACCTGTTCCGACATGTTGAGCCGATGTTATAAAGCATTTTACGTTTCATTAATATAATAGCACGGTCAATCTTCCTGGAGTGATCATGTTGTTCAAAATAAGAGATGCTAGTGGAGAGAGAAAATACTTAATTACAGCGAGTAATTTAACGGAGCTTAAGTTAACCTTAAATAAAAGTAGTAAGAACGTACTTTTGAAATGTTTTTCCATTCGTTTTATATAGTATTATAGTATTGTTTGTTTAGATTTTTCCCCTGGGGTGGGGGCTTTTTGACACTTTTGATTGACCTTTCATTTCCCACCCTGGGGAATTTGATCAAAATATTTTAAAATTTGTCAAATCCCCACCCCTTGCCCGCACCCCCCCCCCCCCCCCCAACGGGGTTTACATTGATAGGTGCATTAGCAAAAGACACCGTCAAAGCCGCCGACACAATTTTATGACATTTTCTGATCATTACAGGAACAAAAACAAAATTTAAAACTACAATCGACGGGTACTTTTCTTTTCCACACTCCCACTGGGACTTGACATTTTCCTTTTTGTATTCAGGATAACACCCGACACTCTCCTGGGTGGTGTGCGGGTCTGTTTGACCGCAGATGCCGAATTCTCATCAACACCTTGGAACGATCGCTCAGAATGGCCAACTTTAACCTTTCTTCTCCTTCCTCTTTTATTACCAGCAACAGGCGATCTTGGGTCTTCAAAATTGCTGTTGTCTTGTAGAACTCGCGTGTTTCTGCGACGGGAAGTGCTTGATCTAATGTCAGCAGGCTGTTGAGGTGACAAACATGGCACAGTTTGTGCTGTTCGCTTTCTTGATCTTGCTCTCTTCCTCGCAGATGATGGTGATGTCTCTTTCTTTCGCTGCATGTCAGTGGTAACCTCAACCGAAGCTGCTATTGATGTCATATCAGTGCAAACACCTGGAACCACAGCGTTTAATCCAGCCATATTTCCATCTACAGCTGAACTAGGATCATCCACCAGGACAGCAACTGTGGGATCATGAGAGTGATCGATATCCCCACCGGGGGAAAGTAGAATTCCCAACGGAGATAATAACGGGGACAAGGTGACACCCAGGTCGCTTAATGCCTCTTGGCTGATAGTGGAAACGCCGTCGATCACGCTCACAAAAAGATCCTGACAGGAGGATTCGCCACTCTCCGTGTAACTTGGAATCTCGACGAGGGGTATCAATCTGGGAGTAAGCTCTTGTGATAAAGACTCCTCTGGGGACTGCGGTGTCAGCACCGGTGTGTCATCATTGAGATCTACCGACAGTAGTTGTACTTGTTCGAATGGGGCTGACAGAGGTACCTCTTCAACAGTCACAGAGTCATCATCAGGATACTCACAATCAACAGCAAAAACAGTAGCTCCCTCAGGGCTCACAAATGAAAAGGACCCTTCCTCTGCCGATAAGGACAAAATAATGGGAGATGTTAAGGTAGCTGAGGCGTTTTCTTGGCTATTTGAACCTTTCTCATCCTCAGGTACGAGTGGTTGTGCCTCATCATCTTCTACACTAGTAACGTTGTTGGAAGGATCAGGGACTGTACAATCCGTTGAGGATAATACACGTTTGGCTTCTGTGACAGTTACGGGCTCCACCTTGGCACTTTTATCGTCAGAAGTGCCTTTCGACTGGGCGTCTTGCTTAAAGTGATCTTGGACTTGTAATGTTGGCCATAAACCCGCATCTATAGCAAGTTGATTGAGAGAAAAATTTAGTTAAAAGTGGAGGATGAAGTTGAATACACAACTTCCACTGCATGAAAAGCAAAGAATTCACTGGGTATGCTTGGTACATGTGGTCAAAACGCGAAAAGTTCTCTCATCTGGGCACTGCCTGCCCAAATGTGTTCGCGTTGCTAAACAAAGCTGCAATTTTACTCCCTCACCATACCTTGAATTTTCTTTTCCAGGTTCCCTATGTACTTGATGGCTTCCTGCAAAATTAGTCCCTGCAAAATGTACACAAACATTGTTAAGTTGCTTTAATTGGTAACATTTATATCTAACGTCCTCCTCGAAGAATCACGAAATAGAAAACTGTGATACATAACAATAGCCCACGTTCCATACATCAAAATTCTAACATGACTCCAAGGCTTTCTCAGTTCTGGCCATAATCTACATTTGGTTTAGTTTTCTTTGTGCTCAAGTCTCTTTTGGGAATTACGAGACAACTGAATCGTGAAAAATTCGCAGTTTTGTCCGTACAGCCTCGGAGACATGTTAGGTGGAACACACAAGAACGAAAAGAAAAGTAATAAAATGTTTTGGAGAAATTTGGAGATAAGATATCCACTTACACGACTATAGCTCCTCGGTAAGCGTGGCACAACACGTCTGAGCTGTTCAAACGCCTTCTTGAGATCAGCGTCATATTTCCTACAGCACAATAACACAAAAATTTAATTTTGGAAATCAGGACAACCTGCCCTGAGATTATTTACTAATCTTCTAACAGATGGAGATGGTTGCGCGCTCAAGGCATGATATTTTATATTCTTTCTATTTTGGAAGATAATATACTGTTTTCTTTGCGACAAAAACAATGCATAATTAAACAGCTGGTCTTCAGTTTATATTCTGTCTGAATCCTTAAAGCCTCATCGAAGACATAGGCGTACGAGGAATTTTCGGCCAGGGGGGGCGGTAAACCATTTGCCCAAAAAATTCTTGCAAGTTGCCCAAATTTTTACAAAACAGTCGAAAAGAAACGAGGGCCATACGATGCAACAACATAGGCCGTACTGGCATATGAAAGTGGCTCGATACAGTTTTTCAGGGTCAATACCTACCAAGTTTGAGCATAACCTACGTCGCCATTAACAAACATTTGGAAAAATTGCCACCACAGTTGTATTAGATAAAGATAAACATTTGTCATGATCTGGGTTGCAATGACATTGGAGTTATCAAAGCAACGAACTGACGCCATTACCTATTACACTTGCAGCATTACTTCTCACAGGGAAATCGTTCTCGGGAGCTTTTTCCTCCAATAGTCGCCTCGATATTCGTGAAGTTAAAACGGAATCACTGTAAGAACGTTATCGGGATATTTTGGGATAGAGTTCTTATCGTCAGATATACAGTAAAAAAAGGAAAATCTTGATGTTTAGCCGTTATCTGTAGAAAACGAAGCGCTTTTGACATGCAATTTCACCTTATAGTAGTTTCAATCTTTTTAAAAACGTGTGTGAATTATTTTAGAGTTAACTCTGGTCAAAAGCTGGCTTTGCCCAAATTTTCTCTCGCTCCCCCAAAAATCTGAGTTGCCCAAAATTTGGGGGGGGGGGGGGGGGCTGCAACCCCCTCGCCCCCCCCCCCCCTTGCTCGTACGCCTATGATCGAAGAAGAGGAAGAAAACAGTCCTTAAACGAAGCTTAAACGAAGCCTCCTTTGAATTGTTTACAAAATACGCCGACTCCACTATTCAGCATCTGAATATTTCTGTTGAACCTCAAAAAAGGATGTAAATCGTAAATCATACCTGTCTCGGACTTTCTTTCTTTCTCTGTTTTCTCTGTACCTGTTGCCCTGTGAGACTGGTATAATTTCCACTTCATCAGTTGTTTCTTTTGCCGAAGCCAAAGGTTCTTCATTATTTGCTTGACATTCCGAATCTATAACGTCTGTAAGTACAATTGGTGAGAGGTTGTTTTCACAATGTAACTGAAGAGATTTACAAATAAACCGAGAGCGGGGGTTAAAATTGAAATAGAGTATGTGACCTCTACTAGGTATAACTTTCTAGCCTGAAGAACACCAGACATACCACGACACTGTCGGAGAAACGAGCGCAAAATACCATACTGATGACTCGTCACTACCCGTATCTGTGTAGTGCTTCTGATTGGTTGAAATAAATTTCTTTCGCGACACGCCCAATCAGAAGCACTACCCAGATGAGTAGTGACACCTCATCAGTAGTCGTTGCTCAGACGTCATTTCAAGGGGAAACCAGTGGTGGCGTCACAAAATGTCGGCTGTTTTCTCAGACTGTTAAGTTCTGTCTTTTTAGCCACAGGTCATCAGTACATTAGAAAATATCAGTCTCGTTATCTGCTATAACAATGATCAACAAGCCGCCGAAACACATAGTACAAAGGATAACTTTTACTTAGTTTATACAAAGATCAGGGTGGTGGGAATAACTCCTTCATTCACTTCTGAACACTAATGCTACACAAACTTTAGTATTTAGACACAGAGGAAGGCTATTAAACTATTCTCAGCGGTCCTACCTCGCGCGTATAAAAGGCAGAGTAGACAAAGGAGTTATGCCATTCTCTCGAAGCTGCTAAGCTGTTCAGATTACCATGGCTGACCCGCAGGTCCCTGCAGATACAGTCCAACAAGCTCAAGTTGTCTTACAAAACCAAGCACAAGAAGGTCAAGCACCGGCGGCGTTAGCAGAACAAGCTCAAGCACCAGTAGCGCCAGAGGAACAAGCTCAACCGCCTGCACAAGCGCCAGTGCAAGCAAACGAAGTTTCTTTGGAGGTTTGTGAAACTTTATTTTATCCGTTCGTTGCCACGTGTTTCGTTCTGGTTCTCTAGTATTTCGCTTCCAAACCTTGTAGGTTGTTTGCCCTACGCGAGCTGTTTTTCATTTCCACTTAGTATATTATTTGCCCTGCTTCCTGCTTTTCTACGGGCTGTGCGGGCTAAATTTTGTTGGATATATTATTCGCCCTGCTTCTTAACGTTTGCCCTCGTATCGTATGGGCTGTGCGGGCTAAATTTTGTCTGATATATTATATGCCCGCCTTTTAACGTTTGCCCTCGTTTCGTGTGAGCTGTGCGAGCCGTATTTTGTTTTGTATATTATTCGCCGTTCTAAACTATTTGCCCCTTTATGTGGGCCTCGCGGGCTATAATTTTGTTTGGTTTGTTTTTCGCCCTGACTCTCAACCTTTGCCCTCTTTTCACGTGGGCTTCTCGGGCAATTCTAAATTCGTATGCTTGTTTATTTTCATCTTTAACGCCCCCTTTACTTTTACTCCGCCTACAGTTCGTTTAGTTGTTGCGCCTCCTTGTTTGCCCTTTTGTTTTATTCATTTGCGTATTTACCGCTCGATTACACCGACCGTCCCGCTGGGGCTAGTTTATTTTGCCTGTTGTATTTAATTTTGTTTGCTTTTCCTCTCCCGATCTTTTATTATAAAAGCTGTTTATTTATTATTGCCTTGAATTTATTCTTGGATTTTATTATCGATGTTTTGTCGCTTTTAGGGCTTAGTTTTGACTGCCCATTTTTCTTTTTTTTTTAGGCCTTGCAACAGCGTATTAAAGCTCTCGAAAGTGCCCAAGGCACCTCAGTCGAGTCATTGGTACACAGAATTTCATATTATGGTGGCAGAAGAGTTGAGGACTTCGACAAGTACCAAGCGCTTCGTTACACCGAAGAATTAGCTTCTGTTGCAAAGTCCTCCAGTCACCCCAAGGCCGCCAGCTATGATGTTATCGCTTCGACTTTGAGAGAGAAGCTCCACGTCCCAGCTGAGCAGTTCAAGGCGTATTTCCTTGCTTTGTTAGCTGACAAGGATTTTTCCCGTGTTATCGAAACGATCTCGAAGGTTGACAAGTCTTTCCAGCGGTCCACGCCATATCGCACACAGACGCGTAGAGGAAGTTTGCCATATCGGCAACCGTATTTTCAAGCCTATCAGCGGGCACCCTCTCGCGTTATTTGTTACAAATGTGGTGAACCAGGGCATAAGTCACCCCAGTGTTGGAAGCGCGCTCCTTCTCGTCAGCCTTCTTCTGCTGCTCAGCCTCGATTTAACCATCCTTCAACATAATTTTGTTGTATCATCTTATGCAATAAAGATTTTCCTTTAGGCGAATAGTGCATTGTTTTTACTTGCCTTTTGTTTCCTTTATTTTTTTGTTATTTCGGGGTTACCGTCTTTAATCCTTCACCCTTTTATCCCTTAATACCGACTTATATTTTTATATACTTTATTTTGCCCACTCGCTATGGTGTTCTCCACTCGCTGTATTGTTGTCCACTCGCTATATTGTTCTCGCTCCTCTTTCTTCTTCCCTCGGGTGGCATTCTCAAGGGGAACGAATGTTCCCTCTCGGATTACCGGGGCTGAGTTTGCCATTCCCTGGGCCTTACCTATTCTTTCTTCTGTTCTAGTTTTTCAAGATGCCTTTTCATGACTGGGAAAAGACTCCCAATTTTGATCCTGCCAAGATTTCTGTTAACTCGCCACGTTGGGTCAATTATAAGGGATCTCTTCTTACTGAGGCCCAGGAAATGGCAGACAACGCCCATATTAGTCAAGATTTCATCTCCTCAGTTATCGCGGGAGAAGCGTTTGCCGACGCCTCCCTTTTGGCCTTCCGTGACTCAAGTTCCTTTAGAGCGGGTGAACTCCATCGCCATATAGATCAATGGGACAAGTTATTTCAATCGTCTGATAACAATTTCTCTGAAGTACTGGACTGGATTCATAACTTTATCCACGTTGACAAGTTTTTTACCCATTATAAAGGAAGCTATAAGGGAGTCAATTATAACTGCGAAAGACCGCCTGCTCGCATTTTTGCTAATCATCCTTCTTGTAAGGCGTTTGCCCAGTTTATTTCTGATACTCTTATCGAGAGATTAGCTTCGGGCGCCATCTCCCTCTGGGGCAAGGTAGGGGAATGTCCACCTCCACACCTGGTCATGCCGCTTACAGTAGAACCTACCAAACCACGCCTTTGTAATGATGACAGATTTCTCAACCTTTGGACTCAAGACCGCCCTTTTAAATTGGACAGTGTTCAGCACTTACCCAAGTATGTTCTCCCTGGCTTCTTTCAAACTGTCTGCGATGACAAATCCGGTTACGACCATATCCAACTCTCAGTGGACAGCCGGACATTTTTTGGATTCGAGTGGGGCGGATGGTTTTTTGTCAGTTGTTGTATTCCATTTGGTTGGAAATCGTCCGCCTACATTTATCACTCCACTGGCCTCCTTGCCTCTCATTATCTACGGTCGCTTGGCATTCCATCTTCGCTGTACATCGACGACCGTCACAGTAGTCAGCTTTCTTTCCCTAATGGTTGTCTTCCGGTTGCTTATCAAAATTTGCCCTCCCAGGATAGCATTAATTTGGCTTTAGCCAACGCTGCTATTTTTCTTACGTGTTTTATCCTTTCCTCCCTCGGTTATTTTATTGGTTTGGATAAATCGACTTTGGTACCTTGCAAGCAAGTCCCTTACTTGGGTTTTATTTCCGATTCCGAGAAACAGGCCTTCATTTTATTGCCTCACAAGAAAAAAAAGTTTCTTACTCTTCTCAAGCAGGCTCTTAGTTCAGAATCCATCGACCTGGTTACTCTCCAAAGGTTAGGAGGGAAGTGCATTTCAATGGTTCTGGCCGTGCCAGGCTTTATACAAACGAAATTAACTTGGCCCTTTCTCGTGCTGTGCGCTCATCTCGACCGGTCAAACTATCCGGGCCCTTGAGACAGGAGTTGGAGCATTGGCTCTTTTTGGAAACCTGGAACGGCTTCCTTCCTTGGCGTTCCGAGAAACACTGCCATTTTCGTTTGTTCTCGGATTCTTCCTCTTTTGCTTGGGGAGGTGTATTGAGTCCGGGTGCCATTACTGTTAGCACTTCCGACTACTGGGATTCTTCTGTTATTGGGGCCGACATTGCTACCAAGGAAACTCTTGCCCTCAACAATGCCTTACAATCCTTTGGGAGTACGGTAAGAAACTCATGGGTGGATGCATTTGTTGACAGTCAGGTTTTGCTTCACTCTTGGAACAGGCGTGGTTCCCGTTCCCACTCTTTGGTGACCGCTCTTAAGTGCTTGTTTCAAACTACCATGCATCTTAACGTTGATCTGCATGCCTACTATGTTCCTGGCCCTGAGCACCCTGCGGATTCTCCCTCCCGTCGGCTAAGCTTTCAGGACTCTAGACTTAGTCCAAAAACGTGGGATTTGGTCCAAAGTCTGTATGGCGGTCCTAAAGGTCACTCCGTTGATCTTATGGCACGAGCTTCAAATGTCCAAACTGACCTATCTGGCAAACCTCTACCATTTTTTTCTGAAAGTCCCTTAGTTAATGCTTTGGGGGTTAATGTGTTTGCACAATCCCCTAACTTGTATCGACCTGAGATTTTTTCGAATCCTTACGTTTTCCCGCCCATTTGCCTTATTCCCAAGGTCTTTAAGTATCTTAATAGCCTTAAGTTGCCATACACCCTTGTTGTCCCAGACGTGATCCCACGTCGTTTTTGGTGGCCTTTGCTTCTGTCTGCATGCTCTTCCAACTCCTTGCTAGCCTCTAAAGGGGCTAGTGGCGTTCTTCTCACCCCTTCCAGGGATAGTATCTTGGGTGACAGGCCGATCCCCTGGGACCTTTGGGTTTTCCGGATTTCAAATAATTAGACTCGCAGTATTTCATACTGTTTAAGGATTATCAAGCAAACAAATCCATTTTGCTGTTGCATTTGATGTGTTTCTGTCATTAAGATGTAATTTCAATAAAGTCATCGAGTCTTGTACTTTTCGTCTCTCCTTGATTTATTTAGTTATTTTCAACTATATTTGGTATTTATTCTCATTTAGTCTTTCATCTGTCTTCCCTATTAGGATCTCCCACAAGTACAGCGGTTTTTTATCCCCGCTGTAGCTTGCCCTTCATGTGCTTATGCCAACGACCATTTGTTTCGTTTTTGCCAAATGTGTGGCTACAAAAGAAAGTCAGTCCCACGTCAGCCTGCCTCGAAAATAAAAGTGGATCTCGCAGCCATTGATGCTCGTTTGCAACAGCTTACACAAACGGCCAACACGTCTTCGTATTCAAAGCAAAAATCCTCTTTGCGCGTGGAGTTTGAAACCTTTTTTAGCCTCTTTGCCTAATACAAAGTCTATCTATTCCGCCACCCCCGAAAATGTTTCGCGTTTTCTGATTTGGAAAGATCGTCACGGGAAAAGGGTTGTCCATGTAGCTGAATGTGTAAATGCCCCAAACCAAGATGCTTCTGATTGCGGTTGCCCCAAGCGACTCGCGTTTAAAACCGTGGATTCCTATATTGGAAAACTTCGTGCAATATTTAACGAGGCCGGCCGTTCTGGCGAATGGAATAGTATGCTAGGTTTTGGTAATCCTGCTGCTTCTTCTCCAGTCCAAGGTTATCTTAAGGCTGTTTCTGAGGAACAATTGCGTGCTCATATCGTCCCCAAGCAAGCAGTTCCGTTTTTTCTACCGAAACTCTTACTTCTGGCAAGGTTATGGGATAGAAAACTGGCGGATCCGGCAGTCAGCCCTTCCGCTCTCTTTGTTCTGGCTCGAGATCAAGCATTCTTTAAAACTCTCTTCTTCAGCGCGGATAGAGGTTCTGATCTGGGATGTGTGAAAACCGCAGAAATTATGCGTTTCCCTAAAGACGATGGCTTTTTATTTAATCATGTTTGGGGTAAAACTTTACGAGACGGCGCCCACAACGTCTTTGGAATTCGTCGCCATTCAAATCCCCAGCTTTGCCCGGTCAAGGCAATTGAAACATATGTGGCTGTCGCCTCAGAACTACGCATAACTCTCTCCAACGGCTACTTATTTCGCCCCACTAATCACCAGGGTCATATCGCCAATAAGCCCCTTACAAGTTCTTCCGCAGAAGCCCGCTTGAAATATTATTTAAAGGACGCGAAAATTGAGGAAGGCGAGACTCTGCACGGTTTCCGCTCGGGCTCCGCCATTACCCTCGCTTTGTCTGGATCACAGCTCGCTGATGTGATGTCCCACGTGGGTTGGTCCAACAAGGGTACTGCCCTTTACTACATGAAGTTAGCTGAAGTTCTTCGTGAAGGATCTCCTTCTGACTTATTGTCTTCAAACGAGTTGGCGGCCTCCGCCTCCACAACTTTATATGCGGATCTTAATCGCTTAAAAGACTTCGTTTCTGCGTTTCCTCGTTCCTAATTTCTGTTTTTGTTAGGACGGGGTTTTCAGTTTGGGGTTCTCGTTTTGAGGATGGGCATCCGTTTGTGCGGTTTTTGTGGTCTCCGCCGTGGTATTTTAGGGTTATCTTCAACACGAGACTGTTGGTGCCCATACTCAACAATAGGCGTGAGGGAGACAGGTGAGAATAGACTACTATTCAGACTAAATATAAGTTACAAGCTCCTTGAATTTATTAAATCATCAAGCCCCATTTCTAGCTACAAAAAGCGGTTAGTGTCGTTCATCTTCTTTATGTATGTGAATGTTTACCTTCTCTGCCCTCGTTATTTGCCTCCTTCACAGCAGGAATTGAACTGTTATCATCAGGAATCTTTTGTGTCGGCATGTTTTGTTCTGGACTCTAATGTAAAAACAGAACAGGCATATGAGAAATTTAAGATCAAAGGAAGGATTAGCTCAGTCGGTAGAGCGCTTGACTGCAGAGCGGGAGGTCGCGGGTTCAATTCCCGGGACCGGACCAATACTCAGCGTCTTAAAATAACCGAGAAATAAAGGTACTCCCTTTGCACTGCAAGCGGCTGGACCTTCGCGTGGCTCGGATGACCAAGTAGAATGGCGGTCCTGTCTCCAGCTGGAGACGTAAAAATAGTGCCCCTTCTTAGTACTTTCGTGCTAAATACATTGACACTCAAATAAAGCGCATTTTTTCATCATTTTTTTTTCTTATTATGATGCACCATTCACTTTGACTCCGATCCACTAATGTAATGACCTTTGCACAGGTTGTTCAGTTGTTCAGTCAACAAGACTTATCAAGGAGGTACACTTACCCGGAAATCATATTCAAAGTATTCACAAAAATTAGAAATTTGGTAAGCAACACCACTTTGAAGGATTACCATGACGTAGGTGGAAATAGTCTGCAACGGGCACAAGGTTATTAGGTGTAATATAATTATTATCCAACCCTTCTTTCCGTAAAAAAGACTTTAAACTGAATCACGTAAAGAACCTGCAGCTATTCAATGGTGCAGTGAAGTCCTGAACCATAATAATCGCTTCGCTCACCTTATTGCTTTCATGCTGTGGTACCTCTCGATCACAGGATACCTTGTCTGTTATGCATGTCAGGGGGGACTTCTCTGTTTCAGGCACCATGGCCTCCTGATTAGCAGGTGCTAAAGCTTTGCAAAATAGTGGCTCCAATGACCTCTAAAATTTGGAGAAATATATAAAACAAAGTCAACAAAATTAATGTAACCTAGTCTATTTTAATTTCATCATGGAGCGTGCCAAATTCTATAATGGAAGAATCCACATGGCCTGAGAAATTACAGCGGTCATTTTGCAATGCCACCTCTGGTTTCCAAGCAAAATGACAGGTCATTCTGATTGGTTATATGTCAAATGGGAAACTTGCTTCCACCAATAAGAAGTACCAGATCTTGGTAACTGACACCTCATTAGTATGGAATTTCTGTACTCATTCCCCAGACATAATTTTGTGAGGAAACCATGCACTGGCATTGCAAAATGTCCACTATTTTATCAAGCTAGAATCCACAGTGTTTTGATATGGACGATCAACCCCTCACAGTGATTTGTGAATAGTTCACGTCATATTAAGACAGTTTAGAGTTTAAGGATTTTTCTATCTTGAAATTAAAGCAATCTGTAAAGGGATAGAAATATTAGGTAAGAATTCTCTATAAGCCTGAGTCATACTGTTCACCTTTGTTAGCTTCTCACTGCTACTATTTTCTCTGGCTTTCCAAAGTCGCCTAAAACCTTGAGGTGGTAGACCTGTCAAAAATATTGGAAATTTGAATTGAATTGAAGAAAAATTACTGTAAAATGTAGAGGAAAATGAATGTGCAAAACACATAACTGTCAAAAAAATTGTTTGTTACAATAATAATAATAATAATAATAATAATAATAATAATTAAAAATAATAATAAATTTATTATAATAATAATAATTATTATTATGTAACAAACAGTAATTATTATAACAAACCTTATAACCTGGTCACACAATATACACCCTGAATAAGTCCATTTTAACTCAAATGGACAGTCAAGTTGAATTTTGGCAAAAAATTGTTTTACCTTGTAGATAAATAGGTTGATGGCTTTCTTCTACTGTGCGTGTATAAAAATTATGTCGATGACTTGCTAGGCCCTTCAAGTGCCTGTTGTTTCCTTGAACAATCACATATTTCTTCTTGTTTCCCTGTAGTGGTTGTATTGGAATTGTTGTGGTAGACACAGTAATGATTGGAGAGCCCTGTACTCCACTGTTGCCCTTGTTAGGGCTTGGTGATACTCTCACCCTTGTGGACGGTAAAGGTGTTCTGACTTGCTTGCAAGCTCTTGGAGTCCATTCTACATCTGGAGGATGCATAGGCCTGGGTTCTTGCAAAGGAGCTGTGTCTGAAATAAAAAAAAAACATTTAAATCAAAAGTTATCCTCTAATTAAGACTATTTTTTTTGTTTTTTGTCAACTACATAAATGGGATCTCTAGTGGTCTAAGCTAGCATTTAACAATACCAACTATAATAATTTAAAGGAAGGGTTCCTCAGAAACAGAAACAAGGTCAGAACTCAGAATTCCCATCCCTAAAACGACAACATAATCTAATCACCAGCACTTTTATAGCTTAGATGGGGTCTTGATTGTTCAATTTTCTCTAAGATAAGAGTACATTGAAATAAATATATGTACATTGTTATCTATTGTTTGGATGAGTTTCAATATATAAGTCAGGTCAAAGGTACTTACCATTCTGGAAGGCCAAAAATTCTGTTACTTTGTCTTCATGGTCAGAGGGGTCTGCCAGAGACTTATTAGCTTCTTCTTGTTCATGCTGCAACTGAAGTCTTTCTTTTGGAACTAAATTTTCATAGTAAACTGGAGTAGGAACTACAAGGACATAACAAGACAACTGAGTGTTAGGGTCTGGCTTTGGTGCAATTGGTACACCATGACCAACATCAGCTACCACAGAAAACTGCTGAGGCAAAATTGATGATACTCCATGGCTGCTTGTTAAAATGTGTTGATGCTGTCCCCTAATGGAATATTCTGCGGTATTTGGCTTGGGAAGTATGTTGGCTGGTCTCCTCTTACTTAGCTTTTTGAAAAGTGGAATAGATGAAAGGAATGTATCTGGCGAAAAGGAATCAGCGGTTGATGAAGACTCCTCCTCTGCTTTGCTGTTCTGGTAATGCTCATTGAAAGTCTTCACAGCATAACTTAAATGTTGCAGGTAACTTGAATCACATGAATCATCCTCCGACAAATCTTGTTCTTCCTCTTGATTGATCCCTTCCTTACTAGCAGAGCTCATTGAAAGATGATCACCAACACAAGACAATTCACTTAACAAGGAAACTTTATTTTCAGAGTCTTCTTTTTCTGGAGGAAGATTTTGTGATAGCTGCACTGGTGTGGTTATTCTTTGGTTTGCTGTTGGCACCAAAGCCGCAATAGGTGAGACTGAAGTAATTTCTGGTTGACTACATGGCACACTGTGATCTCCTAAAAAAAGGAAAACCCGATATAATTCTTCTTAAAAGCTACCAGAAAGACTACATCACTTCAGAATACAGTCAACTCATATCTTAACAACTAGATAATAACTCCCTAAACTGGACCGCTAGAATTGGGTTTCTTAATATTATTCATTCATTTTGTGCCCTTTGTACAGCAGACAGTCTCTTAATAAAGTCTTAAGACAGACACTTGTGACCATTTCCAACAGTGTTCTGGCTGTATAGCCAATAACTTATACTTATATTTTTGTATAGCCTAGTGATTTCTGTCTATATTAATTTAATGCTTCTTATTGTTTTTTTCACAGCTTCAGCTGCATTAAAGTAGTTTAGTTTTTTCATCTGAACTGTGAATCAAAAAGCCCTCTTGTACAAACGTTTGCTCACAAATTTTCTGTTGTGATAAGTTTCTAAATGAAACTATATGATTATAAATTTATCAAAATCATACCTGCTACATCCATGGGACCACTCTGTGAAATTTGCTGGAGTGATGGAAGCATTTGGTTTGAAGCACCTTGGACATCACTGGTCATTACTAAATTCTGTCAAAGATGATTGCAGCGATGTAAGGCAACTATACTTGACAGTAGCTACATAAAGAACTGATCGATAAGTCATATTTTTAGTACAAAACAAGTGATTTGTTTTTAATTTAACCTAATTCAGGTGACGCAAATATAAATTGGCTTAAAAATGAGTGCTCCTGAAGTTGACTCGGAGGATTGGCGGGATTTTTTAATCTGTTTCGTGGATATTGTACTTCTTAGATATAAGATATGAAAATGACAAGTTAACTTGCTTTAATATCACTCAGTGCCACTACAGATGGTATAAGACTCACGTTTGTTGATTCAGGAAGATATTCAGCATCAACTGAAGCAGAGGATGCTGTTTGGTCTTGATTTAATAGCGATCCACAAGAAGAGACATTATTATTTGAAGAGGCGTCACCTTAAAAAGAGAGAGAATATGAGCTATAAACCGTTGCTTCAGGTCGTTTATGTAAGCAAAAGACAAGTACATCTTTAAACACATCGTTAATACACTGATGACTAGACTCTTTTTAAGGGCTGGAAAAATTTAACTAATTAAGCATAAACTTAAGCTTAAGGTGCTTTTGCAGCGGAACCCGAACAAGTTTTCATTCTCGCCAGCCGACTGATACAAGATCTTATTGTCTTACCTTTTGAGGAACCAAAGAACTGGTCCTGATTAACTGAATCGTTCACAGATTCTTCTATATCATCCATTCTCTGAAAAAAATAAAATAAATTGTAAACTGTAAGCTAATTTTCCCTCCAAAAGAGTAAAAGCTCGTATAGTCGTCATAAGTTTCTGTAGCTTACCCCGTACTTTATAACCTTGCCTGACCCAAACAACAAGCGTCGTAAACGTTAAGAACGGTTCTCAAAAGTCTTCATACTGTACTATGGTTGCTGGAGCACAAGGTTTCGCTCACAACAAAAAGAAGACCTCGAACTTTCATCGAATATGACAGACTTGCTAGATATGGCCGCCAAAAATTAATACCACGTGACTTGAGTCAAACTCGTCTCCAGGTTCCTAAGGGCATAGAAAAATGGCACGTCCGGAATATCCCTAAATTTAAGGACAGGGCCAAGTGGTCACGCGACACTGCTCAACCAATCAGATCGCGCGCTTTTGTTTTGGTTCAGATAAAAACAAAAACATCAACAGACCGATCAATACACGACCAAAACGTTTTCAAAATGGCGGGCGCAGGCAGACGGAGCATTGTTTCTTTGATTTCGTCTGGTCTGTAATTGTTTCCCCACAACTTCGGCAAAGTGAGGCGAACTTTCTACCGTGAGTATCCATAAGCCTCCGGGATAATACCTTGGAAAAAAGGGACAAAGGCTCGTATTAATGCGAAAAAAAGGTAATAAGACTGCCATGTCCATGATGTCGGACGCACGCAAGAGCATTGTTTCTTTGATTTCGTTTTCTATTTATCGTAAGCTTACAGTACTCGTAGTTGCACATTATTTTAAAGAAAACATTTGATTTTAGAAAATAAGAGTATTATTAATTGTAAGGAATCGTTCGAATATTCCGGACTGATCAGCTGCTGATCGCAGAGGTAATGGCTTCACCAGCATGGCTCGTAAGTGATGGAAGCACCATAGCAAACGCTTCATTGTGAAGCAGAACGTTTGGTTAAGGAAACGCCTTGTGTATCTTCCGCTACATCCACTGAGAGTTATTTCCAGGTTTGAAGCTGTTAAACGATCCTTTGCTCTAAACTAAGCGCAGCGAAACGTAAGATGTGCAGTGTATCGGGCCGCGTTATTTCATTATAGCCTGACTAGTCTTACCACGATCTGTGTGTGACATAATCTCGTTTTTTGGGCCGTGCTCTAGCATAGTGAAAAGAAGGTTTAACTCATGAATTCAGTAGTGGTATGGTAAACGATAAGGAAATAAGGTAGGGTTTCGGTTGGTCCAAAACAATGAAAGAAGGTGTTTTTGAGGATGAATTCAATAATTTAATTATGAGATGTAAAAGAAGAAAGGAAACTGTTGAGGAATAAAAATATGCAGTTGATATGTAGATCTCCATGGTGTATGACATCTTCGAGTTCATTTGTATTGTGATTATCAGTTGGGTATAATGATATCATGGCCAGGTTAAATAATACTAGCACAGTGGTCTGCATGGTTATCAGCTTGCCTTGGTTATGCAGATTGAGTAAGAGAAGTAAGTTAGGTGATATGCAGGCCCAGGTGGGGGGGAGACTCCCTTATTTGGCCTATACGGGTATGTGCCGCCAAACAGGGTATGGTTTTCAGGGTCTTGAGTCTTAAACTGGGTATATAATTTACCTATTCAGCATCTTGAACAGGGTGTCTTTTCAGACCCAAAGCCTTAAAAAGGG
Organism: Porites lutea; assembly: GCF_958299795.1. Classification (NCBI taxonomy): domain Eukaryota; kingdom Metazoa; phylum Cnidaria; class Anthozoa; order Scleractinia; family Poritidae; genus Porites; species Porites lutea. Next base: position 1,121,808 of record NC_133204.1, read on the forward strand.
TGTTCGGTCTTTGTGTGTAACAAAGTTTTTTAAAATAATGTACTTTTGTTCTCTCAGCAATCTCAAAAAATCTTTTTGTATGTGCAGACTCCAAAACAAATTAAATAAATATATTTTTTCCCCATTTAGTATTGTATTTTATACTATCTAAAAAGAAAGTACCTCCTTAAAGGGGGCATTTGGGCTACAATCTTAAACTGGGTCATGAAAAACAGTCTCTGGTCTTAAACAGGGTAGAAAAGTGAACGGATTTTGTCTTTGACAGGGTCAGGGTTTGAAGACCTTGGTGGGTCAGCTACACCCAAACTGCCCTCAAGTGTTCCCCCCATGTCCCCTCCCCCTCCCCCAACCCCCCCCCCCCCCCTCATGCAAGATCTGCTAACTACAGGACTGGGTTCCAGAACACTACAGCAGGCTTATCTGTTCTAAGTATTGGAGCAGATCCATGTGGATCCCTCTTAAACTGGTCCCGTGTAAACACAGCCTTGCAGAGTTTACTTCCTGGAATTGCACAAAACAAGAAGGGGTATCACCCATTTAAACTTCCACAGAACAAGAATCAAAGAACCAGTCATCATAACAAAAATAAAAAGTAGTTTAAATTTATTAATGTTTATTGATTTTTCTTCTCATCTGTCTACAGCACACATTTCATACATCTCTTTTTTTCTTTGACTGGTGTCGAACCTGCAAGATTAAAAGTTGTACAACCCAGATTATCACTGTTCAATGATTTACAGTTGAAATTTACCTGATGCCTTTTAACATTGCTGTGGCCAAGACATCTCAGCTGGTATTATTTTTGACTGACTTTGGATGGTTTTGTAGCATTAATAAAACAAAATAAATTTTTTTTTACTTTCTTTGAAAATAAATAAAGAATTTGATCCTATAAAGCTTAATTTATAACTTTTCGAGGATTCAATGTGGTCCTTCACATAGGGCTTCTTTACCGTGTTTATATACTTCATAGTGTAACCGCAACGATCAATTAACATGCCAGGACTAACCATGATTTCAAGAGCATAAATCAAAGGAGCTCTAGTGCAACTATTCCTTACAGAGTGGATCCTTAAAAGTCTATTTCTGCCTTAACCGCAGTCTAGTGTAAAATAATCAAGCTTTTCTGTTTCCCAAATAGCCAGAGACACTTCTATGTGCTTCCGTTGAATGAAAATCGAAATGTGTTTGCTCCCATTATATTATATTTATCTTCCGTCTTCCTAACCTGGACGTCCATATATTCGTGTCCATCAACATCAGGCAACCGTGCTCTAATCACTTCCATCACTCGTTCCTCCATTCCTCGTGGTACCCACAGCAGCCATGTGCATGGGATAATAGCTCCACCACCAGTCCTTCGGTTCTTTACCCACTTTTGTTTTTGCTGAGGATTTACACTAGCAGTGGGCTCACCGGTTACACCTATCGAGCAAAAAGTAAATTAAAATGTGGGTAAGCTGAACAGAGAACATTGAAAGTTTTTCCGCTGTTGATTACAGCATTGTTTACCGACTCTCACTTTCTTTCAGCCCAGAACACAATAACACAAGCCAACGACTTACCCTTGAATACATGTCACTCGACCCTCATCCAACAATTCCACGAACGTTTTGTTCAGAAAATACTGCACACGACCAATCGTTTTCCCCACCAAATCTCGCACTTTATACTCCGTTTTGGCTGACTTACTCTTCATGACCATCTCCATCATGGCATCGTCCAGATCACTATGAACCTTGCAGAGAAGGGCATATTCGTCTTTTGCCCCAGACGCTTCCCTTTCCACTATCACGCTGCAGCCGATTGGCAACTTTATCTTAAACTCATGGTACCTAACAGCAATAAATACTACAGTTAGGGTAGAGAAAGTTTATATTTTACAACTAATTCTATTAAAAAACCCTACCCTTTGATCATGCCTGCTGAAATCTCTACGGCAGAACAATCTTCAGCTGCAGCTTGGTGTTCTTTTTCAAACAAAAATATAGATTCAGACATGAACACATCAATACCGAATAACTTACAAGAATAAAAACATACCCATTGATTAAGACTAACCTCTTTTTGCCATATTTATGAGCTTCTTTTGAACCCTCTCGACCAGAATCTCTCTCAGAGTAATATATAGATTTAGCCAGGGCTAAAAGCGAAGCTCCCGTTAATAAATTCATAATTTGAATCAAACAATAAACTTGTAATCCACAGATCAGAGCACATTCATTTGACTTTTGAGGCAAAGGCTGAGTGATTTTAGAGAACAATCAGAATTTGACCGTCCAAGAGTGTAGACGGAAAAATAGCAATCATGTTCGATCACAGTAGATTTATAGGCCTGGAAAACAAATAGACCTATTCGTGTATTGTATTTGCATTAGCTGTAGCATCATAATGTGGCATTCACCAGTCTCTCCAACATTGCTCCGTTAGAGAGACTATGATATAATTTTAAGAAACACATGCGCCACGATAGTCCTTGGTGGCAGCCAATTCACACGTTGCATTCCTCTGTCTAAAATTAAAGAGAGGCCAAAATAAAAATCAGGCCGGATTTTTTGTGTTCGACAAGTTTAGTTTACTAGTAAAGCTTGGCGACGAATCTGGTATCGTGTAAACCAGACTTTTAAACATACGTTTTCTCATCACGTCTCAGGTAAACAGTAAACAGACCTCGGACAGAATTTGTTCTTTTTTGCCCTATTTAAACCTAATTCTGCAGTTTTTCACAATTTTGTAAGAGAATTTGCACTCATTCAACATCCACGACGATCAAAGCACACGCTTCCTTTGCACAACAAATTATAGCATTGAATTATAAAACGTTTTCTGTTAGAAAAATCCGGTCCTATGTGATCGGGGTAATAATTATGGGCTTTTAATGAAAACGATAAAAAAAATTCCCAAAATCACTTTTCGGCCAGCCGGACGGGTTCTCACTTTTGACAGGCACCAAATTTGCAGTGCGATTAATAGAGTTACCATTTACCCTTCAACATAATAGAGAAATTGTTATGTTTAGGTTTTATTTCCCTTTATTCATTAAACTGTGTATGATTTTGTTATGTGTAATCTTTGAAAGCGAGTGATAGTTACGCGCGGCGTTTTGAGTATTCCTACATGCGATGTTTATGTTCGACTGGAAACAACCGGTGCAGCGATGAAAATTGCGAGAGGGACTACTAACAGTCAATAAAATAAGTTTAATTCGGTGAAACATGTACAGAGACAATAATTTTCATTCACGAAGAGAAGTATTGAGAGTAAAGTGTCTCAGAAAATCATGAGTCAGACAAGCATAAGCTTATTTATGTTTTAAGTCGGCTTCCCGGTGTTCGCTCTTTTTCAAGATGAACTCGAGGCAAGAAAATCGCTCAGAGCTTTCTGTTTACAGTCAAAATCATAACTAAATAATCTTCGGAACCTTTTCTTTGAATTTGCGGGTCAAAAAATGTCTAAAGGCTTTTTAAACCTGATACTATTGTAGGTTAGATCATTGCTCGTGTTTTAACTTAAGCCGCATAAACCAATTTACGCTCGACTTCAGGAAACCGAAAAAAAAAACATCAAAAACAATAATGGCTCAAGCTTACCAGTCGAGATGCTGCTTCTAAAGGTCATCAAGTGTTCCAGAATCGCTTGAGACTTTTCAACCTTCTTATATTACGCCTCAAGCAAGGGCAAGTGAGTAAGCTCATTTTTGAAAACGATGCCATCCGAAATCGGATTTCCAATGACTTTGACAAGCGGTGCATTTGTCAACAAAAAGCGCAATAAACAAACCAGCCACGAATTACAGAACAATCTTGATAGCAGCTGTATTTCATTTTGTACACCAAGTAGAAAAAGACAGTTTATAACATCACAAGATGACACAAAACTCTCCCAGCTCCAGCCATCAGTAAGCAAGTTTCCAGACGCTGCAAAAATTTTCCGCATAAACTCACCTGTCAAATTTTGACCAATCAGAACATAAAAATTGGACGTAGAGCGTGATCAACGCGTGACAGTGAGAAAAGTCAAAAGCGATTGCCTTCCCTGCATGTAAATGTAAAAGCCGGTTGAATTTTCGTGTCCGAGATCAGTTCGAAATCAACATTTTAAAAGAGCGGCTCATGAAACACGACTTATTTCATATGCATTTTAAAAAAATTGAACTTGAGCCTGCGATCATTTGAAAAGTAGCAACTTGTCAACGAATACCTTCAAAATATTACTCGAACTCAGAGGGTCGATACCTGAGCCCTCGATACGGTAAGGCGATACTGGTCAGCAGAAACACTGTTTTGACAGCTGTCAATTAATCAAAACATGGATGTACAATATCAGGTTGCAGACTCCCAAACTAGCTAGAAAGTGTGAGATTAAACATTGGTATGCCTGTGGTGCGGACGGACGGAAGGTCGGGTGGTCGGTGTACGGTCACGTGATTGCGGAATTTTCTAGGATGGAGAGATTTTCTATAAAGCTATGGGGCTTCGAATTGAGCCCGTGATCAAATAAAATATCAGCGCAAAACTTTAAACACTACGTGACCTCAATAGATAGAAAAATGAGCCCGCGATCCACTCAGGTGATGATGGTCAGCGTATACTCTAGTTTGACAGCTGTCAATTAACCTCCATTAGAATGGCGAATATTCGAATTAACAGACTACAAGTGTGAGTAGGACATTTCCGTCCGGCATGTAGTGGAAAACGCCAGATCGTGTACCTGAGACAACCTGAGCCCTCGTTATTAGTTTTCTGATAGCGGTCTGCACATTTCCCATTTTGACAGCTGTCAATTGACCTTAATTTGGCTTGCCAATGTAACTTTAAACGACTGTCAGCCAACTGACAGCCTTGCCCGCCGTAGTTTCGTTTTTATGTTGAATTGGTACGTGTGACATATTATATCAGCTTATATATAGGGGCAAAACGACTGGTCTTTTATCTGAGCCCGCGAGACGGTCATGTGATGATTGTCAGCGGATGTCTGATTTTGACAGCTGTCAATCTAATCGTACTCATACGGATAGCTTACATAACTAAGAGGCTAGTCAAGTTGTGCAAGATCTATTGTAACATTTGACATCGGCTTACATGAAGTGTGTGTACGGACGGGCGTACGCTACGTCATAACCAAATTTTCTAGGATGGATAGTTTACCAAATGTTCTTACCCATGGTGCTCCGCTGTGCGCGCTTCGCGCGCGCGGGAGCTCCGCTAAAAACAAAGCATGCAACACAATTTTTCGCGCGAGATTTTCCCCGGGTACGAAATTATGCGCTTCCCCATTGGCGCAAAGGATAATACGGTTGTCGTTCCTCGAGAGATGATTGGACGAGCATGCAATGTTTGCGTTTCGCCATTTTCGCTTCAACATGTTCACGATGTTCAATGATCATGACATAAACACCAGTACGTGGGCCAACAAATGACTAGCAGGACTGAGGAACAAATCACCAATGTTGGAACAGGAAAAAACGAAGGCAATGAAACGTAAGGCAACTTATTTCCCTTATTTGTCGCTTGCACTATTTTCGGTCTCTTCTAACTATGTTCATCATTTGGAAATTGGTCAAATCAGCGCAAAAATTATAAAATTACTGAGATAAGTCACAGACCCTGTTTAGATTCTGGAGGAAATTCCGGAAATTTATAATCAGTTCTCTGTTTCAGGAAAGAAAATAATCAAGGTAATGGTATCAACAGATGTAAAAGGAGAAAAGATATGGTGCAATTTGAAAGTGATCCTCGGAAAAGATCAAAAGTATTGTACAATCGACGCAAAGGGTTATTTCAGTCTGCGTATAAACTAGTAGTAATCAAAGATTAATAAGTGCGTTCGAAGTTCAATGAATTTAGCTAAAATCATACAAAAACAGAGGAGGAAATTAGTTGAGAGATTAAATGAGAAAGACGAAGTATTTAAAGAGCAACATGAACAATAGCAACTTTAATAGTGAAACCCAAATATGTAACCAAAGATGTTTATCTACTTAGTTACAATGTAGTTTAGTTGACCGCTATGGGTCAAAGCACAATGGCTTGGTAGATTTGCTTTGAGACAACTTTGTGTCAGAGTTATCGGTTGATTTGCTTTGTTGTTCGGCAAATTCGAGGACATCAATTCAAAGCAGGAGAGCAGCGAAGGTCTTCGGTTTGTTGTAGTTCGGACAACGCCGACATCGGGCTTTCTACATGCTCTTGGAGTACTAAAAAGTTTCCTGGTAAGGCTTTGACAAGTTGAAGCGATGAACTTTTTAAGAAACATCGCATGAAGTTTGATAAATTAAATGAACTTACCGAATAATCCAAAGATATCCACGGAGGCGACACGGACGCACGAGCAGCTTGCACTCGCACGAGGTATAGTTGCGTGCGCACTCGCACGAGGTATAGTTGCTTGCGCATAAAAATAGTTGTGTGCGCATGTCCACCAGGTGAGCCCGCAATTTCTTTGGCCGGCTATTGGGCTTAAAATTCGTGCGCGCGCTTAATAATTATTCAAAATGGCGCAGATTTTGAACATCGCCCGTCCAAGTAACCAAAAATCTCGAATCTTCACGCCTGGCATGCACAGGTATCCCATCGACCACAGGATCCCCAAAGATTACGAAGCGTTCTCCTAACGTCGAACGCAATTAAGCCGAATGACTGGTGTAGAGGTGCTCATCGTCATTCAAAATGATAAAGAGCGGAGATTTCATGCCACAGGCTCTTTGCGAGAGGAGTACTTAAATGGAAAGCTACGTGGAAGTGGTACGGAAGAAGCAACCACTGGACAGGAGGGAAGTTGTAGCAATGGTGCCATTGTTGGTCCGCTTGAGGAGACCCCGAGTCCCCTAACACAACTACATGACCAGATGGTAAATAGAGTACTCGATATAGTTGGTCAGCCTAAATCAAAAAGAACTCTCCACATGAGTTCAAGAACTTTAGGAAAAACGGCCATACCAGAGCCTGTGAGAAAACTATTGGCGGATAAGCCAGTACCAGTTGTATTAAACCAGGACATACACAATGATCAACAGTGACCATGCAGAGTCGCCCAGTCGTTGTATTATTTTCATACTGAAGTTCACTTGATCAAAACCTTCCTTCAAACGGAAAAGAACTAGCCTTTGCTTCTCAGTACGTAAATTTTTGAAAAGTTTTATTGTTCTGTTTTGGTGAAAAGTTACCATTCCTTGTTTCAAAGAAGTATGTTATAAAACATTTGTAAAATGCTTGTCAGATACATCCCACATTAAACAGTTAATCGCCAATGTTTATTGGTTCCTTGTTATAATTTAAATTGTGGTTCGGTTTTATCCTTGGTTCAAATTTTATGTACCTTTGTTTTAAATTGATTATCATACGTTGACATACCCATACAAAGGGGAATGAAATTTAAACCAAGGCCAAAGCATAAAATTGAACCACAACATATTTTAACTGTCAAATCAACCGTTCGACTGACCATGGCATTTTCACAGGCAAATTTCCTGCTATTGTTATGTACTTGCTTCTAGTTGCTCTAAACAATGGAACTAAATGCACTTATGACATAGTGTGCACATGCGCTGAACTGTGAAGCCCTTCTTTTAAGGATCTTCCAATTCGACTTCTTTATTATACTCTTGAATGTCATCTTCAGACATGAACTTCTGGTTGATTTCTTCATATAGGGCGATGATGACCTCCTTCTTTGTAGATGCCAACCTCTTTTGAATGTGTGCCAGTTTTTCTCTGTAGAAGTCTACCAATGATTCATCATTCAAACTCAAAAGAAGCTCGTCAATCATTTTGACAAGATCTGCTTTCTTTATGTTCTTCAGTTCTGAAGCAGACTCTCTCTCTTGGGGCGTGACATATAATGTCTTCAATGGAAGATCTACCCTTTGCTTGCCATGTAGGAAAACCCCTTTAAACACAGCCTCTCTGTTGGAAGTGCAAACTTCAGTAAGGTTTACAAGACTTTTGTCCAGAGTCATGCCGTCAACAGAAACGTGAGCTCTCTCATCAAATGGCTCATCGATCAGTCAAGTACCTGTAGACAAAGTGAACATTTTTGAAGGAGCAATTTAGTAATGAGGGAGATGAGGTACTGCTAGTGTATGGAAATGGTGTTTGGAGTATGCTGTACCTTGTAACAACTAAGATAGTACAAGCATTCTGATTGGTTAGAAACCTATGGTTTATTGTGCCGGTAAACTCATAGAAAACTGAAACATGCTTTAAAGTTGTTTTATAAAAGCTTGTGATTTACAAGCTTTTCTGGTGTTCTCCCAACATCCCAAGTGGGTTATCATGCCAGTAAACCCCTAGAAAGTGTGGTCTATTGCTTAAGTATATTGTACTCAAATGCAAAAATAAATAATGAAAAGGAATCAGTGTTAATTACCTTTCTCTGCGTAGCTTTACACGCCAAGCCAGAACCTCCTTGTCTAGGTCATCCCTGTATCTGGAAATTTCTGCTTCATCTTTTGGGTCTTGAGTACCAAACCAGGAAAAAGTAATCTTCCGCAACTGTAATCAGAAATAAATGAGACATGTGGAACCATAAAACAGTATGCTAAAAATAACTGGTATAAATAAGGGGGTCTTACACAGCATCAAATACATGACTGTGTGACATGTTCGGTGATTACTTTTCAATATATTCTCAAGGCCTACATGTTTTATTATGTATAGTTTTGATGCTATGGAAAAATAACTACTGGTCACTATTGAGGCTTAAAGGGTTAGATAAAATAATATTATTATTTAAAACTTGCCTTAGTTAGTTGATCATGATTTCTAAAGATGGTCAGCCAATCTCTAGCATTCATCACTCCATTCTCCCAGCACTTCGACTCTTTGTTAATTTCCTCCAGTTGGGCATCTAGACCTTCTCCTTTTGATGGGTTCCCACTTGTGCTGACAGCCTCGTACTCCATGACAAACTGTTTTAAGTCTTGGGGGTAAAGAGTGCGGGCAGTCCTAAAAAAAGAGTAAAGAAAAATGTTAAGAATTGAAGTAATGATTTGTACATTAAATGATTTGGCAGTATGTATCTGTCTATAAAAGGTTGAAAAATATTATTCTAAGTTTGGCCTATAATATTAACCAAACATTCACTATCCAAGTTCTGCTCAGTATGCCTGTAAACACTCAATTAAGTGATTTAGAAATTGAAATCTCTATAATTTAAGCAGTAACACATGAAATTTCCAGAAATTGCTCCAAATTCTCACCGTAAACTTGCCCTCCTGTATGCATTTATTTCTGTTTAAATAGCAGTCAGTTTAATACTGCTAAATCCAAGGGTGACCACCTTATATGGGTCTGACTTTTAATTGTCAACTCTTTTGATGTCAAAATTTGCTTCCTGAATTTTATTACGATACTAATTGGGAGAATTTGTTAAAGATCATAGCAAATGTCAGTATGGTGATCATGTTGTTGATTCTCCTTACCTTCTTTCTTGATTCATGAATTGATATTGTAAGGAGAAACTTTAAGGGTTAACATGTGGAGGCAGGGGTCATTTATTGTAACTTTAACTATCGAATGATTGATAGAAAGCTAAAAATGCAGCCGAACACAAACCTGTCATGTAACTCAATCAGTTGATATTTTGACGTAAAAGGTTTAAAACTGAACATAGGAGCGAATCCAGTCTGGCCACTGTTACATAATCACTGTTATTCCGTCTAACACCAATGTGGTAAAGGTGAATTGACCCAATGTACAACCAAGACTGCTCAAACAGGTACAGGTAATTGCTGTTACGTACAGTTGGCATCCATGTGTACAGGTAATCATTTACCGACAACGGTAAATTGTTGCGGATTCTGTCACGGACATAGGGTGTCAAGAGTTCCTTCCAGTTTCCTTTCTGCAAGATGTTGAGCATTGTCATAGCGTGGTGATGGTTCTTGGCAAAACCCAGTTCCTTTGCTAAACTGCAAATGAATACTTCCCAATTGACAGAAAATAGAGACTTCACCATGTTCATCTCCATATGTAGTGGGCCAATGCGCAGCACAACCCAATCAAATTCTTTGGCACGTTCAATGCTGTTGTCTCCATGGTGACAAGCCTTCAAATGGTCATCCCATTCCTTCCCATAAAAGGAGACAACATCAGCACTTGCAGCATCTTTTTTGGCACAAGCAAGGCAGATGAATGTCTGTTCAATGATGTTCACAGTAACAAGAAAAGGAAGGCCGTCCATAGTTACACTAAGCCATTCTCTTGAATTGTTGCCAGTAAATCCGTAACGGGTTATGCATGCTGTATGGCCAACACGACGGAGGACTTCAGTGACTGTGTTCACAGAGTTTGGATTAACAAATACTGGGTCAGACACTGAAATTTTAACACCATTTGGGGAATGATTTGAGGTAACATGAGCCCATTCGACTATCATCTCTTCATGAACTGTGTTTATTTCCTGGTGGATAGCCTGGTCTTCTGTGCACTTTTCAACCCTCATAACCACTTCATGTTCTCTGAACTTATAGTTGTACTGTCTTAGTGGCTCTACTAGGGCTGTACCAAGTATGTCTTCACCGGTTAATTTTTTTTCTGCTGCTTTTAGATCCACTCTGCACTCTTTGTTAACACATTTTCGTTTCTGCTTTGACATAACAGTACTACAATTTGGACAGACTCTACTATTTTCCCGGAGTTGAATTTCCTTTACTCGCACATCCACATCATCTTCACAGGACTCACTGCCAATATTCTGCTCTAAAACAACCTCGCGGATGTATTCTTGAATTAAAAGTTTATTCTAACAACAAAAAGAGTGACAAGATTATGAGTATTGGTCACATTATACTAAGTATAAGTCTTATAACCACGGTTACATGTAGGTAAACTTTTTATCAAATTAGCTTTTAATCTCTCTTTGGCAGCTATTTAGAGGAACATGCACTTTTCTTTGGATCTACTTGTACTGTTTTTAGCAAGTGAAGGCATATCTGTCAAAGAACGTAAGCACAGTTCTGTAGTAAAGTTGCAAGGCCCTCTAAGGGGTGGGTATGGGTATTTTCCTGCAACCACAGGCACACAGTAAAATAGTAATCTACCTCTTTCCGTAGTAATTCCTGCATCTCATCTGTATACTGAATGCCTTTCTGTAGATGTTTTTGTAATGATTCATCTTCCTTTGCTTTCTCCAAGCCATTAAACCAACTTCTACAAAGTCATATACATTGAGTAGCTGTTAATCCTTCTTATATCAAAAACGGGCCGTATAACTGTATTATAATTAATGCTTTTTCGCCATACTGATAGCCCTCCTACTGGGTGGGCTTAAAAGTGTGGTGGGAGTGGGGGAGGGGGTTACTGTACACATACATATCCTACATATATATTCACAATCAAAAAAAATTGAAGTGGTACAGGTATACACTTACCTGAGCTTCATGAACTCCATGTTTAAAGTGACTAATAATGTTCTAGTTTTCTTGTCAAATTGTACTGCACTGAAACTGGCATGGATGGAAAGGGATGAAACTGAAAATAACTGTTTTTGTTTCAAAATCATAAACCAAAATTTCCACAAATTAATTATGGTTTGCTCCCCCCGCTAAAGTTATTTTTATTTCTCCCTCTAAGTTCTTTGGGAACATTCTTTGTATATGCATGTCTAATGAGCAAACACATAAGTAATATTTTTAATACAGAAGTGAAAAAAAATCAGCAAAATTCCTGTGACCATGGTGACAGCAATCCCTTCTAATAATAGAGGTTTAACTGTAATACACAAGATACAGGCACTGTTCTCCCAATGAACACTTAAAGAATGCATTCATTACCTTGGAGCAAGGTCACCCCTCTTCTGTGAGGTTCCCTCAGGGTTAACTTCTGCCTGGCAAACACTAGTCACCACACCCACTCTTGATTTTTGTCCGACTTTAACCTTCCACTTCCTCTGCACTATTTGATCATTGTCTATTGCTACCATACAGTCTCCAGACGGAAATGCCATTGGCTCTGATGCAAGGTCTCTTGTCCATGATTTGAGAGTTGTTTTTGACCCACCTGGAAGAGCTTTGCTGAACAGGTTCACCGTCAATTTGGAATTGCTTATTGCAAGGAGACTAATATTAGTCATAAAGCTACATGGAGAAACAAAACTGAAACCTTGTAAGTTGTACAAGTGTTCAAGTGCTAAACATCTTTGACTTTTCATGTGAAGCAAGGGCGTTCACAACTGATTTCAGCACAAAATTTCTGTGGGAAAACCACTCCTCTGGGTTGAAACTTTGAAGAGTGTCCAGATTCTTGAACATTTGTGCAAAGGACTGGCAATCCTCTTTTATCTCTTGTTTCTGTTGTTGGACAATTTCAAATACAACTTCTGATTGTAGATCACGGGGAATGTTTGAAAGAGAGTTAGCCAAATCAAGTTCTGAAATAATGTGAAGGCCCTTTCTATTACTGAGCAAGTGTAATAATTTGTCCAAAGGAATTGTGAAACAAAGTTCCAGGAATACAGTGTTCAGGTCTTCTTCTGGAATCCTGTGGAAACACTCTCTTAGACTGTCAATGGAAATGATATATACTCGAGGTGGAAGTGTTTGCTCCTCAGTCACCTTAGTTGAGTCAGTGGTACTATCCCCATCAGCTGCTTGCTGCTCAGTCTCCTTAGTTGCATCAGTGGCACTATCCCCATCAGCTGCTTGCTGCTCAGTCTCCTTAGTTGCATCAGTGGCACTATCTCCATCAGCTGCTTGCTCCTCCATCTCATCAGCTGAGTCAGTTGCACTATCCCCATTAGCTGCTTGCTCCTCAATCTCCTTAGTTGAGTCAGTGGCACTATCCTCATCAGCTGCTTGCTCCTCCATCTCATCAGCTGAGTCAGTGGCAGTATCCCCATTAGCTGCTTGCTCCTCCATCTCATCAGCTGAGTCAGTGGCACTATCCCCATCAGCTGCTTGCTTCTCGATCTCATCAGTTGAGTCAGTGGCACTATCCCAATCAGCTGCTTGCTCCTCAATCTCCTTAGTTGAGTCAGTGGCACTATCCTCATCAGCTACTTGCTGCTCAGTCTCCTTAGTTGAGTCAGTGGCACTATCCCCATCAGCTGCTTGCTCCTCCATCTCATCAACTGAGTCAGTGGCAGTATCCCCATCAGCTGCTTGCTCCTCAATGTCATCAGCTGAGTCAGTGGCACTATCCCCATCAGCTGCTGGTGTGACCTTGTAACTCACTTTTGGCCTCTTGGATTCGAATGGTCTGCCCCTTTTCATGGTTTTCACACCACAAACCAGTCCAGAATATCCCTAAATTTAAGGATAGTTGTCATGTCATTGGGCTATTGTTCTCCAGGAAAATTTCGGATCGATCAACAAAACAACTGGGTTCCAAGTTGTGACAATATTGGTTAGCATTGGTTAACATTGAGATATTGTAAGTCGTGACGTATTAGCCTCGCTTTCATGGATTAAAGAGTTGTTGTTGAACCGCCATCTTGAAGTTGCTCAATTCACTTCGTCTTCTTGTCCGGCTTAATACACCGGTAATAATTGTTACATGGTGGCAGCGGTAAACAATGCCTACTGATTCTGACAGTCAAGCTTCTGGACCGCAAGCTTCAGCTCCTGCTTTTCGTCGGCCACAAGTTTCTCCTCCGCAACCTCTAGAGATCGAAGGCGATCGGGCCGACAACTGGAAAATCTGGAAACAACGATGGGAAAATTACTGTATCATCACGGGCTTAAACAACCAGCCAGAAGACTACAAGTGCGCCATTTTACTGCATAGCATTGGAATAGAAGCCATGCGAATTTTCAACGGCATGAAATTCTCCGAAGGCGAGGACCGTAACAAGATGGCAGATATTCTAGTCAAGTACGATCAGCATTTTCTCGGTCAAACTCAGGAATTCTTTGAACGTTTTCAGTTCAACCGTAGAGATCAAGCTTCTGGTGAGTCAATTGATGAGTATCTTTCAGTTCTGCGAAACATGGCTAAAACTTGTGGTTTCTGTGACTGCATGCGAGATTTGTTGATTATGGACCGCCTGCTCTTAGGCATCTCGGATGACAAAACACGCGAAGAGCTACTCTCTACTCATGATTTGACTCTGAATAAAGCTATTGACATCTGTCGAGGAATGGAAGCTGCTTCTCTTCACATGAAGGCCCTGAAGAATGAAGAAATTAATAAGATCAAGGATATATCGAAGAAGACAAAGAAGTCAGGCCTAGATAAACACCAGCATAAAACCAAGAAACCTCCCCAAAGTGATGATCAGAAACCTGCAAAGAAGAAGTGTCTATACTGTCTTCAAATTCATGTGATGAAAAAAGAATTGTGCCCTGCCTGGGGAAAAACCTGTGCAGCCTGTGGTGAAAGAAATCACTTCAAAGCCTCAAAGAAGTGTAAACACCAAGGTGTCAACTCTCTTGCTGATGGTTACTCCTCTGATTCATCTGAAAGCAGCACTGGAACAATTAGCACTGTAACAGCTTTTGAAGATCAAGTTGTCAATTCAGTAAACCCTGGCAACCAGCTTATTTTCTGCGAAATGGAAATCAACAAAAGGCCTGTCAGAATGCAAATTGACTGTGGGGCTACAGTTTGTATTCTTCCAAAGCACTACCTGGGGGATCAGCACGCTATTCGTCCTGAGAGGGTTCATCTTCAGATGTGGAACAAAACGTCTTTACCTGCCCTTGGCAAGTGTGAGGTCAAAGTCAAGAACCCCACCACTAAGAAGAAGTACAAGGTGGACTTTGTCATTGTTGACAACCACTTCACACCTCTCCTCAGCTGTATTGCTGCACAGAAGATGAATCTCATGAGTGTCCATTATGACAAGTTTAAAGCAGTTAATGTTGTCACCCATGGTAGCCAATACTTCAAACAGTTTCCTGATGCCTTTAAAGACACCCCTGGTACCCTACCTGGGAAGAAAGTTCACTTAACAACCATTGAAGGTTCCACTCCTGTCGTCCGTTGTGCCCGCACTCTGCCTGAGTCTAGAAAACAAGTTGTCAGAGATGAACTTCAGCGTTTAGTGGATGCAGGAATCATTGTGCCTGTGGATGAACCTACTGACTGGGTCAGTCAAATGTCTGTTGCTGAAAAGAAAGCTGGAATTCGTATCTGCATTGACCCAAGACCTCTTAATGAAGCACTGAAACGTGAACACTACAAGCTTCCCACTCTAGAAGATGTTCTTCCAGACCTTACCAAGGCGAAAGTATTCTCTGTTTGTGATCTCAAGTCTGGGTACCTTTACTGTGAGCTCGATCATGCATCAAGTTTGTTGACCACGTTTGCCACGCCTTTCGGACGCTATCGGTGGCTTCGTCTCCCATTTGGTTTGAAAGTCAGCAGTGAAATCTTCCAAAAACGACTACATCATGCTCTTGAAGGCCTTGAGGGAGTCCGCTGTATCGCTGACGATGTGATTATTTGGGGTCGAACAGATGAAGAACACGATGCACGTGTCTGTACCTTCCTCAAGTGCTGTGTCGATAAGGGTATCACCTTGAGCAAAGAGAAGTGTCGTTTTGGTCTCAACGAGATCCCGTTCATGGGCCACGTGTTGACCAGTGATGGCCTCAAGCCAGACCCCTCCAAAGTTGAAGCAGTCCAAAACATGGCACCTCCTCAAGACAAAGCAGCAGTGGAAAGACTAAGAGGAACTGTGAATTACCTGTCTAAATTTGTTCCAAACCTGTCTGATGTGATGCGTCCAATCTATGACCTAGCCCGCCCCACCTCTGAGTGGACGTGGGATGCTGTGCACGAGAAAGCTTTTACAGAGATGAAGCGGTTGCTGACACAAGCACCTGTACTAGCCTACTTTGATCCAAGTAAAAGCCTAACGATCCAATGTGATGCTAGTGGACAGGGGCTGGGAGCCGCCCTCCTTCAAGACGGCCAGCCACTAGCATACGCCAGCCGGGCTTTGAGTGAAGCAGAAGCCAGATATGCCACCATAGAGAAGGAGATGCTCGCGATTGTGTTTTCCCTAGAAAAATGGCACCAGTACACGTTTGGTCGTCCTGTGACTGTGTATTCAGATCATAAACCACTTGCAAACATCGTGAAGAAGCCCCTGGACAGAGCTCCTAAGCGCTTACAGGGAATGTTAATGCGCGCCCTGGCATATGACATCGAAGTTAGATACCTAAATGGTAAAGAAATGTACCTAGCCGACACGCTCAGCAGAGCTCACCTGCCGAGAACCTCTGATTGTGGACAAGAAGAGTTCGAGACCATAAATGCCCTCTCCTATCTGATCATGCCTGAAGAGAAGATTCATGAGATCCGCCAGCACACCAGTGACGATACCTCTCTTCAACAGCTGAAATGCATAATACAAGAAGGTTGGCCAGCAGACGAGAAATCACTACCACCCCTCGTTACCCCCTACTTCAGTGTCAGGGATGAACTTGCAGTTACAGACGGCTTGATATTCCGCGGCGAGCGACTTGTGATACCTAAAGGAATGCGAGCAGCAGTCAAGAAAGACATCCATAGCGGACACCAAGGAATTGAAGCCTGCCTGCGCCGCGCAAGGGAACATGTCTATTGGCCAGGAATGAACAAGGAATTAAAAGCGTGGATTCGCACCTGTGAGACATGCAGAGAGAATGAACTGACACCTTGCAAAGAGACGCTTATGTCTCATGAAGTCCCTGAAGGAGCATGGGAGAAAATTGGAGCAGACCTCTTCACTTATCATGACAAAGAGTACCTCGTCACCGTCTGCTACAAGTCTAACTTCTGGGAGTTGGATCCACTCACCAACACCAAGTCATCAACTGTGATCAAAAAGTTGAAGTCACACCTGGCGCGGTATGGTATCCCCAGGCAACTGGTCACAGATAATGGTCCCCAGTTTACATCCAGCGAATTCAAGTCTTTTACAAAGAAATGGGGCATTGAACACACTACCACATCACCGTACCACAGCAAAGCAAACGGAAAGGTTGAATCGGCTGTGAAAACTGCGAAAAGAATGTTACGCAAGACATCAAAGTCAGGAGAAGACCAGTACCTGGCTCTACTCAATATCCGGAACACACCAACTCAAGGTGTTGCTAGTAGCCCAGCACAGCGTCTTCTGGGAAGAAGGACAAGAAGTCTGCTACCATCCACAAGATCACTCCTGGAACCCAGAAACCCACCAAATCTCTATGAGATGGAACAACTCCAGTTAAACCAAAAGAGGCAGCAGTGTTATTACAACCGGTTAGCCCATGATCTTCCAGCCCTGAATGTTGGCGACACTGTCAGAATGAAGCCATTTGTGCTCGGCAAACATGATTGGGACAAGGGTAAAGTGACAAAGCGATTAGATGAGAGGTCCTACGAAATCCAGTCACACGGGTCCACCTATAGACGCAATAGGCAGCACCTGGTCAAGAGCCCTCCTGTACCAGTACCAGATACACTTCCTGCACCAGATCCACTACCTGGACCCCAACAGAGTCCACATACCGGATTGCTAAACACACAAGCTGCGAACAGCCAGAAGGGCCACCTGGAAGCAAAGTCCACCAAGCAATCATCACCTGTGCGTACTCGCTCAGGACGTGTCATCAAAGAGCCCGTTAGATTCCAAGACTATGTTAAGACTTAATCGTTATCATTTTATTTTTCTTCCGTAACATCGATTTCCAGGAACTGAGACTTTAGAACAGTAGTTCAGAAAATAACACACTGCACTTTCAGTATATTCTTTGTTTAATAAGCTTAGTTTTGCAGTATCATTGTTAAGTTTTGCCATTATCAAAAAAAAAAGGGGAGGATGTGACAATATTGGTTAGCATTGGTTAACATTGAGATATTGTAAGTCGTGACGTATTAGCCTCGCTTTCATGGATTAAAGAGTTGTTGTTGAACCGCCATCTTGAAGTTGCTCAATTCACTTCGTCTTCTTGTCCGGCTTAATACACCGGTAATAATTGTTACACAAGTTTCGAGACCCCAGGCATATTTCAAAGACTTTTCATGAATTGTAGATAACGTATTTAAGTGTGCTGCATATCGGAAGCCACATTGGAAGCGTTTTTCAGCGGATTTTGTAGCTTGTTTGTTCTCTTAATCGAAGCAGGGGGGGGGGGGGGGGGGTGATGAACTCGTCAATCGCTCCTATAGGGATCGCGCGGCCGATGATCTTGGCCATCGTGACGTCACAAGAAATTTATCCCGGGAACTTTAAATGGTTTCATCGAGCGAAATTGTTTCGTGGTTTCAAGTGGTAAAAGTCGAGACGCTGCGATGAAACGACTGAAGGTATGTGTTTATCTATTAATGCTATATAGTAAAATTGCAATTTATCCTAGGAAAGAGCATTTCCATCGTAAAAAATCAAGAACTTCCCGAGATCGACCAGATGATACAACTCATACCGGCGCGTCTTTAGAGACGCATAACTAAAGAGCCCAGCAGAATTTAGTCTCGAGAAAAACAAATGACGTTAATATGGTATAGGTCTCTCAATTAGTGATAGAAGTGAGTCATCTAATAAGTAGGCAAAAATGATCAGTGGGATAAAAGTCGCAAACCTCAGGAATGTTTACAAAAATTGCGAAAGTGGCGTGGACAGGTCACGAAACATAGCGTCATGATGTTCATACTAGACTATTAAATTGTGTAAACAATTTATTAAAACTAAACAAATGTAAGAAGTAAGTCGTTTTTTTTATAGAATATGGGCTATGATCTTCAAGGGTTTTGAAAGGATTTCGTGTTTGAGTCAAACGTATTAAAATGTTAATTGAATCTAATCGTCGCACGATAACCAAGGATATTATTATAGCTTATTATATTGCAACTTTTCACTATAAATTACGATCATTTTGTCAAAACATTCATTGTTCATGATGGAGATAAGTTCACATTGCCTTTCTCTTTGCTTCTTCGCCCCACAAACAAAGGAGAACATGGTTTTTATCCAGTAAATAGTCAAACAGAATCTATCACTAGGGTAAAGTGCCGTAAGCTAAAGTTTTTGATCAACATCAACATTTTTAGGGCTTTATGCAGAGAATCCAGGAGCAGGAGCCGTAGAAAGGATGGGTATGTAGCTTTGCCTTAATCGCTTTACAGAGTTAGTAGGAAAAAAAACTAGAAAAAGCCAAGAAAACGGACACTAGTAAGCGTTTCTATGGTGTAATATTGAAAATGTGTTTCCTCGGGCGTCCGCATCTTAAAAATGAGGGGAAAAAATTTCTAAGGATATAAAAAATTGCAGGATTTTCATGCGATGAATATCATCACCCTTCTCACACTTTTACATATATAAAAAGAGACTTTTTTTTCTGTTACATTTTTTCGGTTTTCCTTTTTGCGTAGTTCAATAAAGACACCAAAGTTCAAGAATGACAATATAGTTCAATAACTACACGAGTTCATTCATTGATGCTTTTTAACTTACTTGGACTCCATGCTATTGTCAGTTACATCAAGTGACACTGTCCAGTTCCAACAATTCGGGGCCTGCTCGTACAGTTTTATCACCCAGCTGATGTAGCTTTGCGGTAATTTCTTGGTAGGCATAACTTAGTAAAGACAATCATTCCATGACTATAGGTGTTCAATTATAATAGCTCAAAAGCCTTTCTTTAAAATTTGCTGTTGTACTGCCTCTGCTAATATATTACACATAGCCTTGCCATTGCTATGGTATGATTACAGTTAGGTTGACAGGTATTCATTTCGTTATTGGTTTAAGATTAGAAACCAGTCTTTGGATTATCTTGATAGGTTGCTTGAAGTTACAAAAATTTATAATTCAAGGGAGAAATATTTTTTTACCGTTGCTTGGGGGTAGGGGGGTGGTGGTGTTTGTGGTTTAACTCACCTATATTAATGTAAAGTTTAGGGAGTAGGTGAGGAAAACCATTATAATATATGATTTAAGAGATGCTTAACAAATAATTAGGGATTTTAAGTGATAATATTGCCTTTATTGATTTATTTTGTTTTGACTTTTGTATATATAATAATCTCTTTTTATCTGACTGATTTTATAATTAGGTGCTTCCTTGGTTGGGAATACTCTGTAGATGATGAGAAAAAACATGCAGTGTATGATGGAGGAGGTACTGCTTACTGGATGTCTGTAAAGATCTAGTATAATAGATTCCACGAAGAGAGTAGTGCGGTGCGGGAAGTGGAGGATGTTAGACGGAGTGGATTCCATGGAGCAAGAAGAGACGATACAGGATACGAGAAATTAGAAGAACCAGTTTCCTTTTATTTTTTATATACTGAACAAATGTGTTTTCTTTCTTGCATAACAGGTCTGACTTAGACTTGTTTACATTTAAAAACTTTGCACATTGACTTTGATTAAAAGAAACGGTTTGTTATCAATAAAATTTCTTACACTGGTGTTTTTCTTTTACTTCTTCTTTAACTTTTTGGTCTCTTCTAGAATTTAGTTAGCCAAGCAGTCTAGCTGCCCTGCCATTAGTTGCAGTTGGGCAGCTACCCACTTGGCCTCTATTACTGTGTTTTTAATTTTTTTTGCTTTTTGTCTTAACCTTTCTTCTTTTCCTTTCAAGTCTTTCTCTTCTCTTTCAATTTCCTTTCTCCTCTCCTCAATCTCAGTGGCTGCCAGTCAGCTCCTTACTTCTATTTCTTCTTCTAGGGATAGCTGTAAAAATACGTGACCCACCTATAATAATCTGTCTATTATTGTTAACTTATCTTACCCCCGTCTATACAATAATAAAATACGATGAGCTCATCCTTTAAGACATAAAGCATCCTATCTCAACAAACTGTTGAAAGCCTTGTTTCATCAGGTACGGGGAGGGGAGGTGAGGTAGGGTAAACGCAAATAAAAATAGCCATAGGGGAATGGGGCGGGTTTCGGAGAAAAGGCCTGTTTCTATACGTTTTGACGTCATTATGGTACCATTTGGCTGAGCCCTATGTGCCTTTTGTTATTTTAAGATGCCTTTTGCTTTCCCAGAAAACCATGAGATTGGGAGTCTTACCCTATCAGCACTTGGCTAGTGTCACCAGGGGACTTCTGTAAATTATATAAATGAGTTACAGTACTTTCTCATTTCATTTTTGTTTGTATAAAGCTTGTTTTACTCATTTGATATCTTAAAATTTGAGGTACAATTTGCTCCACACAAATAAAGATATTAATGCAAATGTATATCATCATATCTCTGGGAGTATTCCAAATGTTTCCGCCTTTTATTTGAATGGTACTTAGCTCCTCATACAGACCTGCCAACCCCTGATAAAGGAAAATCTGTAGACTCATGAAAAAAAATCGGGAGATTCTACAAAAACTAGTGAGATTCTAATTTTTCCCAATCAAAATTAAACAACCCCTTTTCCATTAGGGGAATCAACTGTTTATTTTAATATAACCTTGCTTTAGTGTGGTCCGTTATGTAACAAATTAGATGCCGCTTTTTCTTTGATGACTTTAAGAGGCCAGAAAATAGTGTTATCACTGTGACGAAACATACAGCAGAGTCATTTCTTTGGGCTAAGACAACTTCATGGCTAAAATAGTCAAAGCTTATCCAGGCACAAGAATTTCCCACAAAATTTATGTTTTTATTCAAAGAGGTAATATTTCAATTTAGAATATTTCCCAGAAAACCATGAGATTGGGAGTCTTGTCATGAGACCATGAGAAAAGTTAAAAAATCGTGAGACTCACGGCAGAATTGTGAGAGTTGGCAGGTCTGTCTCATATGACATTTTCTACCGAAACCTGTATGTAGTAGGAAGAAACTTTGTATCAAGTGGGCACTACAGCATTCTCTGAGGTGTCCAATTAAATTATACAAGTTTCACTGTACATGTTTGACTCCATTCGCACTAACTATTGATGTGGAACGATTAGAAATTGCTTCATGCATAACAGATGTACATGTTTGGAGCTGTATGTAAATCTTATTAATTTTTTTTGCTATTTATGAAAACTTAATGTAAGCTTAAAGGTATTACAGAGAAATATCCTTTGCTTCAACAAGATGGTACAACCTTCAAGTGTTAAAAAAATATATATTCCTGGTGTAATTATTATAGATACATAGTGTTGAGGGAAGTCTTTGGTTTCCTTTTTCTTAAAACCGAAAAATAATTGACTTACATTGTGCCGGGGTAACCGAGTCGAGGTCATCTGTCTATATCAATATTAAGCGCACTCGAATGGACTGATCATTTTTACTGCTAATTTCTCCCATTAAACATCAAGGACAATGTTTTCCACTATTGCTGACCTACCCTTCTGCCAAGTTTCGAATTTCCACACCAAACCGAATTTCTAAAACATGCGATGTTAGTATGCGATCATGCAAATTTCTGCGACAAATATTCAACTTGAAAAAACTGGCTTAAACTGTTTACGAGGTAATTATCAACAGAATATAATACAATTAACTCTCCTTCTCGGAAAGACTTGTTGCAACTATACTTTCCCTCTAACAGAAACTACTTTAAAGTTTACTTATCCCGAAAAGACAGCTTGAATAGGTGATACTATTGGCATCATTGGAGATAACAGCAAAGTAATGAATACAATTGCATCAGTTCTGGGACTGTACATTTAATAGCGGCTACGCTGGCACACTCGAATGGACTGATCATTTTTTCTGCAAGTTTATCTCAATTAACTTCAGAGACAATGCTTTCCAATAGAAGTAAGGCACCCTTATGCCAAGTTTCGATGTTCAACACCTCACCGATTTCGAGAAAATGCGATATTACTGTGCGAACATGCAAACTTTTGCGGCACATTATTCCACTCGAGGAAATTGACCGAAACTGTTTACAGCTCTCATACGCGTTGTTTTTCGGATTAATACACATTTCACTCACCTTTTCGGAAAGAGATGTTGGAACTGCACTATCCTACCGTGACAAAAACCATTTTGGAGCGTCAATATCCAGGAAAACCAACTTTAAAAGTAGCATTTGGAAATGGCAACGGCGCCATTTTCGAAAACTCCTCGAAGTTGCGCGCTTCTCTCTTCGTGACGTCACGATGGCCAACATCGTCCGGACAAACAAACTACCAAGTTCACCACCCCCCCCTGATCGAAGCTATGTGGGCGAGATTTTGAACGTTTCTCAAGGTAGGTGAACAATTATTTTTTTTGGATTCACAGACTTTTTTACGATGTTTTGGATATTTTTCCTCGATTGTAATATTGATTAACTTTTATCATGTTGAATGTGGGGATGGTAGACAACCTAGAATTTTGTTGGCAATTTTTGAATTCCGAGGTCCAAAACACGTGTACCCGCACTCTCAGATTTCACGTAGACAATGGCAGTCTTATTACCTTTTTTCGCATTAATACGAGCCTTTGTCCCTTTTTTTCAAGGTATTATCCCGGAGTCTAATGGATACTCACGTTAGAAAGCTCTCCTGACTTTTCCGAAGTTGTGGGGAAACAATTATAGACCATACGAAATCAAAGAAACAATGCTCTGTCTGCCTGCGTCCGCCATTTTGAAAACGTTTTGGTCGTGTTTTGATCGGGTCGTGACTAGAATGGATACTCCAAAATCAGGTATCCGCTCGGAGACTGGAACTGAATAGAATTATTTTTCGGCAAATCGCTCCGACTCTTTACGACCTAATTGTGTTGAAAGATTAAGTATATAAAGACTGAAAAGGCTAAGATGAGAATGGTTACTCCAAAATATGCATCAAAGCCTACATAGAGGTTAGTTGTTTTTCACGTTCTTTTTGTAAGAATTTAGTGCAAGGAGCAAACAATGTCTGTTTAATTACAGTACCACTACCGCGACTGCCGTGTAAAGCTTATTCATAGCAAAGTATCTGTTTGGATAGCTCCGGATAAGGTGGATACTTCAGAATAAGAATGGCCAAAATATGGAAGTTTTGGCCATCTGGATTATTATTACTGAACTTCCCAATATAAAAATGATTGTTACGTTTACAAAGAGGGTATAAATACAGTTAAGGTGAGTTAATCATCTTGTAATTTTATGGGTTAGTTGATTCCAAGTGTTAACAATAGTAAAAAACACATAAGGGACCTGTCATTTATTAGAGGCGGGGGAGGGCTGGTGCAATTGGGGTGAGGGTCATTAAATTTTATGTAGCCAAAAAGGGGAGGGTCACTAAAAATTTATGCTGGGCTTTGGGGAGGGCCATACCATTTTTAGCAAACATTGCTGTTCACTTAAAATAAAAATAAATCAACAAATAAAATGTATTATTTAACAAACAAGTCCCTTGCACAGTAAGCATTTTAAACTTTCATAATGATCAACCTGAACTACCCAACAACCCTACATGTACGTCTTTTTCTTGATTTGTTTTTCAACAGCAACACACTGCGAAACATGTCTTTGCATTGATCAAGTTTCTCATTAAGATATTTCAATTCACTGTTTACTCTTTTTTTAGCTTCATCAAGCCTTGTAATAACAGCTTCATCAAACGATTTAGAATACTCTTCTCCTCATATAAAATTACCAGTCTTTGAGTGAAACAGGGTGTTAAGGTGAGCTTTAATGCGTCTATCCATATCTAATATGTTCTCTAGTAACTCACTGAGCTTCATAATGTTCGCCCTCAGTATTAACTAATCAGCTGGGACAAGAACATAATCGGTCGTGTAAAATTTTCCAGCAGCACCAGGATTGTTCATGCTCAATATTGCTTCAATGCATGAGGTGATCTTAGATACCTGTTCCTGAATGTCGTATTGGCGCCTCCCTTCATCACAAGGTAAAAGTTAATCTCTTTTAATAATCCCTGTCATATCTTTTAGCGTGGGGAGGGTCATAACTATTTTGAGCCGTACAAGGGGGAGGGTTACATTTTTTTCTGCAGGAAATTGGGGGAGGGCATAAAAAAAATTCACCTGGGAAAAAAGAATTGCACCAGCCCTGCCCCCCCTCTAATAAATGACAGGTCCCTAATTTACTTCAGGTCATACTTCTTGTAGCTTGTTGATCACTATTACAAGCGCAGGCAGACATATGCTCAAGTTTCTAAAAATAAAATGGTTCTGCAGATTGTATTAGTGTAGTGTCTCTGTATAGCTCTGATATAGGACATGGTTCCTACAGTGGCAGATCGGAACCTTCAGATAAGAAGAGGGGTCGGGCGGGGGGGGGGGGGGAGGATTCTCACCAGACCTTAAGGTGGCGGGAAGGAACCACTCATTCATACCTTAAGGTACGGAGGAGCTCAATCTAGAAAAGAATTTTCTTGGCACTGTTGTCCTCAATTTGATCTAGAAATATGGAGGGCCGGGGACCTCCCTAGATCTACTGCTGGCCTCTGCCAGCCCGCCCATGTTCACCTGCTATCTTTTTACATTTACTAGAAACTCTAGTATCAATTCAAATTATTTATCCTAAATATTAGGATTTTTGCAAAATTACTTATAGTTGCTTTTTTGCACTTGTATTTTGTTTTGTTTTTTTTTCCAAATCCTAGGAGCCTCATTGTCACCAAAACTGTCTGCCTTCCATACCCTATTCCACACTGAACTTTCTGACAACAGTCCACAGCCAAGTAGTACCATCATGGTGTTGAAAAGTGTGGAAATAGATCCTGTTGATCCTGGGATGAATTATTTTTTCTTTTTCTTCCCCCTTCCTCCACTCAAGGGAGGAGGGGGGAAGGTGTTTTCCTTCCTCTCCCTGTGACCTATTACCTATTTCCTTGATTGCCTTCTGAGCTCCTGATGAGACAAGATCTTCAGCATTAAGCTGGTTATGGGCTATTTTTTGTTTTTCACTCAGTATGGTGAGCTTATCATAAATTTAAAATAGAATGAAAATGATCATGCAGGTATATCCATGTTGCAGCTGTAACAGGAGGAGGAGTTGGAGGTCCGGAGGGTGTTGCAGTCAAATGCTTGTGAGGAACAGAGAAACCAGTTGGAGAAAGAAATGAAGAAATTGGAGAAGGCTTCAAGAGAGATAGCAAATAAAATGAAAAAAAAAAAAGGAAAAAAGAAAACAGGAAAAAAAAAACAATTTTCATTGAGGCCAAGCAGTTGGCTGCTCAGTTGGTTAATAAAATTCTCAAAACCACAAACAAACCACTGTAAGAATTTGATAAAATGCGTAAAAAAAATTGTTTATTACTTTTATAAAAATAAAGTTGTTTGTTTACAATTCTACAACCATTTTTTTATTTCTTCTTTTTCCCAAAATTCTTTCCTCTGTTTTACTTTTCTCTTACTCTTTCTCCACTTCCACAATGTGCTTTTATGTACCCTCTATACCTGGGGTGGAAAGTCACCTGAAAATTTGAAATTAGCCATGCATTAAATAAAGCTTCCATTATAATCATTCTTTCAGGAAATAAAGCTGCTACTTTGGCGGTAATTCTAAAAAGCACTGTGTTCCATGATACAGTGCCTTGATTCAGCAAAGAAGCCTTGACCCTTTTGTTTTAAAAGTTAAAGATTTTCTTTTGGTAGCAGAGAAAGGCCCCCAGTTCAGTGCATTACAAATAATTATCACCTACAAAGTTATCTATCATCTAAATTAAAAAGGAACAACCAAATCATTTTCCTTGTGGTACCTGCCTAATATCAAAATGAATAACTAAAATACTGATAAATAAATAATAATTATTGAAGTAGGGTATATCAGGCCGTTTTAGCTTAACAAAACAAAAACACAAGGTAAGTCATTCTCATTTCTATTTTTGTCAAAAAATGGAATTTAGGACGTATTTTGTTTATTGTCATACATTCTCTTATAAATTCAAAGTCCAACAAACTCCTTCAGAGTTTGGGCTACCTGTGGATGGGGCAACATTTCATGACAGGATGGACAATAAAGGGGCTCCATTTTCAACACCTTCAATGTGACTGGAAATTACAAAGGTTCAAACGGCAGATTCGGGAATACAAAATGACTAACTTGGAATCACATAGTTTACATTTGCCAAAAGTAGCTAACACTGGGCCTTTTGGTCATAGAAAAGACTGCAAAAGGATTTGGGTTCTGGTTGGCTAATTGTGCCAGATACCCAGCGCACCAACAGGTTGACCCGAGTATCCCACAGGTTGTGAGGGTCACTTTGGTTTTTATAATCTATAAAGTACCCATTCTTCTCACACTAAACTAAAACAGCAACTTACCACTTAAAAGTGAAAAAAAATCAACCATAATATATAAGAAAACAGAAATAGTTTATGTTGAGCCATAAATTCAACAACTGTCTGCTTTCCCTGGGGGGTGGGGGGGGGGGGGGTACTCCCTTATATGGCCTCCATGGGGGTGTTCTGCTGGACAGGGTATGGTTTTCGTCCTCTCTGTCCTGAACAGGGTATATAGTTTGGCACAAGTCTGTCCTAAACAGTGTGCAGGATTTGTGCGAGTCTGTTCTAATTATAAACAGGGTGTTTCATGCATGATCGATTTCGTCTTAGCGCAAATGTTTGCAGATATTTAGTACGTCATCACCCGAAGCATTTACTGGAATAAATATAAATGTTATTGTTCTTGGCACCCTTGTCTAAATACGATAAGTACAAGTTGACAGGTGTGCTTGATAACCTTGTCCCCATCTGAGGGAGTTGTCCTCTCTGGATACTAAAGTTGAGGGTGTTATCCTAAACAGGGTATGGGTTTCAAACCCTCAGCGGCACACCTACACCCAAATATTGGTCGAGTACCCCTCCCACCCCCCACCCCCCCCCCCCCCTACACCGGGCTGCTATCCTATAAGCAAGCTTCGAATTAACTGAGCCATAATTACACAATGGTTGACTGTATTTGTACCCTCTTTGTAAACGTAACAATCATTTTTATATTGGGAAGTTCAGTAATAATAATCCAGATGGCCAAAACTTCCATATTTTGGCCATTCTTATTCTGAAGTATCCACCTTATTCTGAGCTATCAAAACAGATACTTTGCTATGAATAAGCTTTACACGGCAGTCGCGGTAGTGGTACTGTAATTAAACAGACATTGTTTGCTCCTTGCACTAAATTCTAACAAAAAGAACGTGAAAAACAACTAACCTCTATGTAGGCTTTGATGCATATTTTGGAGTAACCATTCTCATCTTAGCCTTTTCAGTCGCAGTCTTTATATACTTAGTCTTTCAACACAATTAGGTCGTAAAGAGTCGGAGCGATTTGCCGAAAAATAATTTTATTCAGTTCCAGTCTCCGAGCGGATACCTGATTTTGGAGTATCCATTCTAGTCACGACCGTTTTGATCGGTCTGTTGATGTTTTTGTTTTTATCTGAACACAGGCAGCCCAAACTCACGTTGCGAGAGAAGGGTGTAATGTAATTTACATAACATATGTGACGCGCCGGTATCGCGTTACAGGCGACCGTTGAAAATATAAGAGACTTTGTATGGGAAATATATTACTGAGATCTGCGACCGCCAAATAACGCTAAACCTTACTTTTTCTTAAATGAAATGAATAAAAAAGTCTTACCTGCAATCTATTCCGCTGCGATTTGGTGTCTGTTTGTCGTTTTACTGTGTTTTTTGGCTTTATTGCGTAACCACTGTTACTCCTTTCATAGAACGAAGTGAAGGCTGGTCACTTCCATCTGTAGGGGTCCTGGACCAGTAACAAAAAAAATGCCGTTTTTTTCGCCGAAATTCAAATCCGCTGCAAAATTTTCAGCTCCAGCCCAAGAAGGAAACCTCTTCTTCCTCTCTGGGAGATCGGCTCGAAAAAAAATCCATAATTTCCCCATCAAATCGAGCCATTTGTGCCGGACTTCGAGGCAAGTCTGGCTTTCGTGCAGTGCCTGTGACCATTGTCGCGCTTACCAAGGTTTCCAATTTCAAATGCAAACTAGTTGCTAGGGTAGCGTGGTGAGGCGAGGAGCCTAGTTAACGAGTCATTTCTGCCCTTGCACCCGTCGCGTAAGTGCTAATTGTCACCCTAGCAACTAATTTGCATTTGAAATTGGAAACCTTGGTAAGCGCGACAATAGTCACAGGCACTGCACGAAAGCCAGACTTGCCTCGAAGTCCCGCACAAATGGCTCGATTTGATGGGGAAATTATGGATTTTTTTTCGAGCCGATCTCCCAGAGAGGAAGAAGAGGTTTCCTTCTTGGGCTGGAGCTGAAAATTTTGCAGCGGATTTGAATTTCGGCGAAAAAAACGGCATTTTTTTTGTTACTGGTCCAGGACCCCTACAGATGGAAGTGACCAGCCTTCACTTCGTTCTATGAAAGGAGTAACAGTGGTTACGCAATAAAGCCAAAAAAACAGTAAAACGACAAACAGACACCAAATCGCAGCAGAATAGATTGCAGGTAAGACTTTTTTATTCATTTCATTTAAGAAAAAGTAAGGTTTAGCGTTATTTGGCGGTCGCAGATCTCAGTAATATATTTCCCATACAAAGTCTCTTATATTTTCAACGGTCGCCTGTAACGCGATACCGGCGCGTCACATATGTTATGTAAATTACATTACACCCTTCTCTCGCAACGTGAGTTTGGGCTGCCTGTGATCTGAACCAAAACAAAAGCGCGCGATCTGATTGGTTGAGCAGTGTCGCGTGACCACTTGGCCCTGCCCTTAAATTTAGGGATATTCCGGACTGAATACGTATTTATTACAAAGATGTCCAAATTGCCGTCGATTTCAGTGGCTTCGGCCACAAAATTTGTCATTCTACTTGCCATTAGTCTGCTCTTCGGCAATTTTCTTATGGTTGTACAATCTAATGCGATCTCCCCGAAACGATACCAAAAACTAATTGGTCCAGGATTTTCAACAAACTGGTTTAAAACAGCCGAGCCGATGGCGAAGTACAGTGAACAAAATATCATCGATGTCCGCAACAAAGACTTCTCTAACCTCAGATTACGATGCAGAGCAGATCTCTACTCGTACGATTACACGGCGATAAACTTCACTTGGTTTCTTAGAAACTTGACAACTGTCGTTGATCATTGTTTAAAAAACAAAGTGATCCCAATTATTTCGTGGATCCACCACCATGCTGAGGCATTTGCGTCTGAAGATGATCGCGTCGCGTACGTGGCTTGGTGGACAGCTGTGGCAAACGAATTAAAAGACAAGGACTATAAACTGAGTTTTAACCTCTTTACAGAGCTGGGAACAGACGATTGTGGAAACAATTGCAGCGAAAGTCTTCGTGAGAGATCAGACAAGTACAACAATTGGACTTCCGATGTGGTGAAGGCAATCCGTGCGACAGGTGGAAAGAACGATCAAAGAATTCTCATTCTTGGATCGCCAGGAAAAACAGCCAAAGATCTCGAAAAAATCAAGCCTGAAATCTACGAAAACGACGACTATATAATGGCTGAGTGGCATATTTATGCCTCAGGTCCAAACAAAAAGCCTGACGGGCAAAAATTCTGGAAGAAAAATGGGACCGATAAAGGACGAGATAATGTGAAACTTGCGATTGAACCTGCGACCAACTTTACGCGAGATAGGGGAATTCTGACCTATCTCGGTGCATGGATGCCACAAGACAACAAAAACGGAGACCTGAATCAGCAAGAGGTCATCAATTTTGCTCGCTATTTCGTGGAACAGCTTTGCAATGCAGGTATACCGTGGTCTTTGAACGTCCTGGATCGTTATTATGATACCAAAGAGAAGAGGTGGTTGACAGAAAAGCAGAAAATAAAAGGACGGTCCCTTAACATGTCAGAAGTGTTGGAAAACATACGCGACGTGATGCCAAAAGATCCGAAAGCATGTTATTGAAAACGGAAAGACCCAAAGATATTTAGGCTAAGTTCTTCTAGGTACTAGGAAAAGAGGACGGATGAAGTTTAAGAAAAGACAAGTGCAATGAAACAATAATAATATATATCGATGTAATATTTTCTGTGTTAGAATAATTGTATAGATTTAGCCAAGGCCAAGGTCACATGGTATCTTTTAAGAAATGCCTTTCTTCAGTAATTCAGTTATTGCCATAATCATGAAATAAAATGAATTCCTCCTGAAAAAAATAATTGGGTCCTGCATTTAATTAAAAACCAATAACTGGTCAACGAAGAACTTTAAAAACACGGCGTAACCTCAAACAGTTGTGCACCTGAACCTGCCGTATAGTCTTGCGTCCGCCATTTTGAAAACGTTTTGGTCGTGTTTTGATCGGTCTGTTGATGTTTTTGTTTTTATCTGAACCAAAACAAAAGCGCGCGATCTGGTTGGTTGAGCAGTGTCGCGTGACCACTTGGCCCTGTCCTTAAATTTAGGGATATTCCGGACTGTCTAGGGGTTCCCACTTTCCAGCTCCTGATACTGCCTCGTACCCAGACGTCTCTCTTTTGATGAAAATGTGCGCGCAAAGGAAGGCGGGAAGGAGACAACGGGCTTCGCCTGCCGTCTGTACCCTTCCCATGGTCCCCTGCGGTTTATTATGATCACCAGTCACTCGTTTCGCGCTCGCCTCTGCCATGTGAAAAACGAAGCGCCTGAGGAGGAGGCTGCTCCTGATACTTAATTTCCTCAGGAGGTTCGAAATTTATTAACATTTCGCGCATCTCTCCCCTTTCAAACAAAATAACTGAGCGAAGAAAAAGACAGTTGTAGTAATAGGGTTTTCAAAACGAGACAAAAGGACAAAAGAAACAATTTCAAAAAAGTAAGATCAGGAAAATGAAAACGTAAGGGAAAGTTCATTTAATATGACAAGGGGAGGGGATGAAGATATTGAAACTCGAAGCTTGAAATTTTAGCAGCCCCCCTCGCTAGCGGTTCAATTTTTTAGGAGCCCCCTCCTTGGTAGTCGAAAAAATTTCAGAGCCCCTCCCCCCTCCTCCTTCAATTCCTTTGCTCCCCTGAAAAAAGATCGCTGGACTGTATTAAATATATTTACCGTTATTGTCTTCAATGGGTTATACTATGACAAACTTGAGATACAGTTGTGATACAATTTTCTAGAGCATTTTTAGGATGAACAAGAGTGTAATAATTACTGAGACTACATTTGTTATATCTGTAAACCACGTGATATAGCTGAGTTGCACAGGTCATTAAATTGTTGAGTTGAAAACCATCCGATCTGTATGATGATGTCATGTGTTGGTTTTGAAGTATACAAATTTTCGGAGCCCCCCCTCCTAGCGCAACAATTTTTTCAGAGCCCCCCCTTCGGGTGTCTAAAAATTTTCGGAGCACCCCCTCAATATCTTAATCCCCCCCCCCCCTTGTCATATTAAATGAACTTTCCCTAAAAAAAAGAAAAAAATGGACAAATAAATAAACAGAAAAAAAAGTTGACCCCCAACCCCATCAAAAATGTTACAGTCAAACGAGGTCAAGCGTACCCCCCAAGAATCCATTAATAAATTTTATTATTCAAAAGTTGAATCCGTTGCTAGTTGTAGATTTCAGATTGATCTCTGTATTCCTGTATGTGTAATGAGCCGTGAATTCACACGCGAGGCAGTTATGAAACTTCTACCAGCTCCATTTTCCTGAAATTGATGTAAATGTCTTCTAAGAAGCTTAATCCATTCAAAGATTTCCAATCTGACCAAATACAGAGAAGTTCTCGTAAAATATTCAATGCTCATTACGCATGCAGAAATGCCGCTTTGAATTTGACACCAGTTACGGGAACGACTAATGGATTCATTTTTCAAATAATCAATTCACTGATAGAATCTTGGGGGGTACGCTTGACTTGGTTTGACTGTAACTGGTCGTTGTAGTCGTGTTTCACTAAACCTCGATTTTAAGATTGTAAGCTGTTTATATACGAGCATAATTGATTCTCTCTGATCCCAGCAGATAATCGAGTTGGCTTTGCCCTGATGGCATTCCTGGTTCTAGAAACGTCTGTATTATACAATAGACGAATTTTGTCGTGCTCCCATCGCCGATTTCAGCAGTATGATTCTAGCACGATCTTTGCAAAGGTTTTGCGACGGTTTAGTTTTGCTCGATACGTCGGAGGTATCTTTAATTTCACCAAACTCGCCACAGATTCCATTGAGAAAAGAATCCACAAAATTCCTCACATATAAAACGGCCCGCAAGTGCCCTCTTGAATGTGAGCGAAGCACACATTCTCCATTTGGGGAACTTGCACGTCGCTCTTACCAGCGAAAAGAACAACGATTGAACAAATCAATAAAACAAAGAACAACACGAAATGTTATTAAGTAACCCTCTCTGTCTTCACACTTCCAAGATCAATTATATTTCCTGTACTTTGATGTGTTTCTGCATAGCAAGGCGGAATGGGAGGCGAAAAGGGAAGTTGTGCGCATTCGAACGTGTCACCATTGTCGTTTGT